>NW_024080655.1:1578823-1598780 GCF_003009895.1 Hyaena hyaena
GCACTGTTGGTGGGAATGTAAACTGGTACAGCCCCTCTGGAAAACAGTGTGGAGGTTCCTCAGGAAACTAACAATAGAACTCCCTTATGACCCAGCAATAGCACTGCTAGGAATTTACCCAAGGGATACAGAAATGCTGAGGCATAGGAGCACATGTACCCCAATGTTCATAGCAGCACTCCCAAAACTATTTCTTAAACTGTCTTCTTTGAAGCTGTCACCTAACTTAGCATATTTTGTGGGCTTTTCCTGTTCTCACAAGTTATAGGCTCCTTCATTTATAAGATATCTTCTCCCCTGCCCCTTACTTCCACCTCCCCCCAATAGCTCCTTTGTCTTGTCAATTACCTAAGGAAGTTGGTTAATATATATATATGAATCTTTAGATTAAGATTTGAGTTTTCAAGGTGTTTTTATTATATACTCTATGGACTTGTGTTATTAGACTTTTTTTGGTTTTTCTATATTCCCCCCTCACTGTTTATATTCATCATAGTTTTTTTTTTAAATTTTTTAAATGTTTGTTTTTGACGGAGACAGAGTGAGGGTGGGGGAGGGGCAGAGACAGGGAGACAGAATTTGAAGCAGTCTCCAGGCTCTGAGCACAGAACCCAATGTGGGTCTTGAATCCATAAACCGCAAGATCATGACTTGAGCCTAAGTCAGATGCTTAACTGACTGAGCCACCAAGGCGCCCCCATCATAGTTTTTAAACACAATAATTAAGGTGGATTTCATCCACTTCTCTCTTTGTCAGCAGAATGTTTTTGTTTTGGTTACTGTTAACTAGTGGCTTACACTACTAGTTAAAGATAAATACTAGGTGGTAACTACAGTTGACCCTTGAACAATACAGGTTTGACCTCCATGGGTGTACCTACTTACACATGGATTTTTTTCAATAAGTACAGAAGAGTAATTTAAATGTATTTTCCTTGTGATTTTTTAATAACAATTTCTTTAGCTTTATCGTAAGAATATAGACTATAATACATGTAACACACAAAATATGTGCTAATCAACGATTTATGTTATCAGAAAGGCTTCCAGTCAGTAGTACAGCAGGCTATCAGTAATTAAGTTTGGGGGTAGTCAAAAGTTATATGTGGATTTTTGACTGCATGGGTGGGGGGGGGAGTCAATGCCTCTAATCCTTACATTGTTCAAGGATCAACCGTACTTAAAATCATATTGTAGGCCTAAAATCATATTAAGGGAAAAGTGGCAGCACTTTTAATTATAGGATATTTCCCATTATTTAGGTTAAATTAACATTGTGAGCTAAAGCTTCCTTTCTATAGTGTACAACAGAGTCACAGAGTTTTTTCAAATCTGGAATGGAGTCCCTCCCTGCATATTCTATTTGTCTTAAAAATAAACAGTTCTCTTGGGGCTCCTGGGTGGCTCAGTTGGTTAAGTGGCCGACTTTGGCTCAGGTCATGATCTCGTGGTTTGTGGGTTCGAGTTCCCATCAGGCTCTGTGCTGACAGCCAGCTCAGAGCCTGGAGCCTGTTTCAGATTCTGTATGTCCCTCTCTCTGACCCTCCCCTGCACATGCTGTCTGTCTGTCTCTCTCTCTCTCTCTCTCTCAGAAATAAATAAAACATTAAAAAAATTAAAAAATAAAAAAAGAGTTCTCTACCTTCCTCACTCCCGTTTCCCAGTTTAGAACCCTTGTTTAGTCAGACTCGAATATTTGACAATTAGTGTTGATAGGCAAATAGCATGATCCATTATTCACCTGTAAGTTCATTCAATCCTTTACCATCTTGAACTATAGTAGGTTTACAAGATCCTCTTCAAAATTTTCCATTAGGACCAACCATCAGTGTCTAGGGCTCAGCTCCCACTGGGGTTACTGCTCTAATAGTGGATAAGGAGAGCTTTTCTCCTAAGAATGGGATTGATTAATGGCTGTCTTCTTTTAAGTTATATCCAAATCCCATCCCAGATTCACTGAACTAAGATTTCTTGGAATAGGGTCTGGCATGTTTTTGATGACCGGTCCTGGAACATACATTTAGATGCTAAATCTGAAGTCTAGCGTCTAAGTAATACGTAAGAGTTTTTTTTGGTTAAAAAAATAAAAGGTAATCAGACATTTACAAATGCCGATAGTGAGTTTAATACAGAACTGAAGGGAATGGATTTACAGTAGGTAGAGATTTAATAAAATGTTTATTAAGACCCTGATCTCATTTTCTCATAAGGAAAATGAATTTGTCATTGCATGAGGTTACAGTATGAATATGCTTTGGCAAAGAAAATAAAAGCTTTGGAGTAAAAACAGAACTAGGTTTAAATCACTTCATATCACATTTGCTAGCTCTGACCTTGAGCAAATTAATCTGTATTTAATTTTGAAATCTATAAAATTTGCTAATATTTACAGGGTTTTGGGTGAAAAATTAAATATGGATTATAAAGCACTATAAAATTATGACATCTAATTCGTTTTTAATGTTAATCTTGATTCTTCATCCTTACTCCTCAGCACCTAGGGAGTGCATGTAAGTGTCATTTAGAACTTCCTGGCATGCTGTCCGTTAGGGGTTTAATTCAGGGAATCTGAAAGGAGGCATTCTACTTCTGGAATATCAGATCTTAGAGACTAAATAAAATCCAAAGTGGAATGGAAGCATTACTTCTACTTGGGAAAAAAGTGAAGAGTGAAAAAAACAAGGGTCTGAGACTCTTCAGAATAAAGCAGTCTTTTGGGGCACCTGGGTGGCTCAGTTAGTTAAACGTCCAACTTTGGCTCAGGTCATGATCTCACGGTTTGTTAGTGCAAGCCCTACATTGGGCTCTCTGCTGTCTGCACAGATCCTGCTTTGGATCCTGCCTCTCTCTCTCTCTGTCTCTCTCTGCCTTTCTCTCTCTCTCTCTCTCTCTCTCAAAAATAAACATTTAAAAAATAAATAAAATACAGTAGCTTTTTAACATCCAACTGAATTGAGCAGTATACCACAGTAAAATCTTAGCAGGAAGGCACTCAGGCATAGTCACTATCTTGCTTAATTGACACAGGTGCAGCTACTACCTCTGAGCTTTGATAATGCTGGGTTTCGTGGGGCATAGCGAAGGAGGATGGTAGTATAAATAATCCTGGAGGAGACTCTGCTAAGAAACTAAACACACACTTGATGATCATTAGGTAACTAATGTTGCAGCTGCAAGGGGGTGCCTGCGTGGCTCATTCAGTTAAGTATCCAACTTTTTATTTCAACTCCAGTCATACATGATCTCATGGTTTGTGTCAGCATCTTTCTGCTTGGGATTCTCTCTTTCCCTCACTCTCTGCCCATCCCCTGCTGGTATGAACTCTCTCTCTCTCTGAGAATAAATAGATAAACTTATAAATAAACAAATACATAATAAACAAATAAAGCCAGAAGCTCCCCCAGAGGAATGGTTGCAATAGCATTTGCAATTTAGAGTCCCCATGGACTTCTTAAAGATACCTAGAGCAGTTTCTACTGATGCCCCTAGGGTATAAATATTGGAGCTGCTGCCCTGTGGTATCTTTCCTCTGAGGTACACTGTCTTTTGGCTTTTCCTTCCCCAGAGCAAAGTCAGCAAGCCTCCAGCTTTTCTGCCAGTGTCAGAGTCCCCTCCTGCACATCTGTGCAATGCTGACAGCCCAGACTACCACTGATGGAGAGTTGGGTATTTGAAATTGTGGTTTAATGTGTGTTATTGCTAGAACTTTAAGATAGGAGACTAAACAGAATAAAGGGAAGCCCCCTAATTTGATCTTGTCAGGGAAGAATTTTTCCTCTTTAGTAGGAAACAAAACTGACTATGCATTAGCATAGCAGGGTACAGAGTTCTTTTAAGAATAAATTTTTAGTCCCTTTCTCCAGAGTTGTGACTATTTTGTCATCTTTTTTTCCTACCTCTGTAGGTTGTTGGAAAGGACACCAACGTTATGTTGGTGGCTTTGGCCGCAAAATGTCTTACTGGTCTGGCTGTTGGGCTAAGGAAGAAATTTGGACAATATGCAGGACATGTGAGTAACACTCCTTTTTAGATACAAATCAACATTAACAAGAAAAACAGGCTAGTTTGCTTTATGATCTAAAATAGATCTTTATACTGAAATCCAACTTGACAATAAACTATGAAAGAAAAAAATAAAATAGATCTTTATATATTGGGCAAAGTGAATTTTTCATTAAGTTTTATTTAAATTGAGCATAATTCCTCAAAGCATTACAATAAAGATGTCAGTTATAACTAAATTCATTAGCTTTATATAGAAGATTGGGTATGTGACCTAAATATATTAGTTAACTGAGTTGATTTGCTTATTACTTATTTACTTATTAATCTCCTGTTTTGTTCTTATAAGATTATATGCAGTATAACAGGATGAAATGAAACTGGCGATAACTAGCACGGAGTAAAAATGAAAGTAGGAAAGGTGGTATAAAGCCAGAAGTGAGATGAATACATAAAATGTATTTTATAGCATTTTCCTATTTGAAAAATAATAGTCTACTTATATACTTGAGACATTTTATATAGAATACATTCTTGGTAGTGTATCAGTTTAATTTATTCTAAGAAATCTGACTGAAGACATTTATTAAATATACTCTCTGTGTAAATTTAGAAGCACTCAAGTTTGATAACAGTTTTAATAAATTAAGATGTTTTCTTTAACTGTGGCATTTGTCAGTTGGCCTCTAAATCTGGTCTGAATTACTTCGAATGGTTCAGCATCCTGAAAATTGACCATACTGAACTTTAGGGTTGAACTTGCTAGCCACTTGATGTTCATTTGATTCCCTAGATTGACTTTAGAGGCTCCTTGTAGTTTGTATTTGTGTTGTGAAGTTAATGTCTAACCTCAGTTCTGGTATTTGGAGCTTCCTTACTCATAGCATTGAAAATAATTTCAGAGAACTTAAGACTCTACCAAATAAAAATAAATCATGACTAGCTTGTTACCAGGGAAATTAAAATATGGGCCCATAAAACCCTTAGACATGTAAAACATTAATTGGAATAAAATGATAAGCAATATTTTGTAGCACTCAATAGTATTTAATATGCAATATTTCTGTGTATGTATGCTCTAGTGTGTTGATTAGCTTTTAGTCAGTTTTGTGCTACTAATTAGAATATTTAAAAGAAAGAATATACCTTTGTCTTAGTAATAACTTTTAACCTAGAAAACAACTTTTAAGATACATTTTAGTTTACTAAATCCTAATTGAATGATTACCTGGCCTGGTTTGAATTCTGATTCTGGCTTTGTGACATTTTGTTATGCAGCTTAAAGTCATAAAGCTTATAGTTTGGAGTAACCCCCCTCCCCCCCACCAAAAAACCTATATCGTATATAACATTTGATATCAAGCATGTTAATGGTTCATCTTTTCATATTTTCTTTAGCTATTTATAAGCTATTATTTTGTAAAATATATATAAAAGTGTACTTGAGCTTTATAACCATTAAAACATTTTTTTTTTCAAGTTTATAACTAACTCCTAATATTAAAAAGTCTTTTATATTTCTCCATGGAAACTATATTCCTTCTGGTCTCTATCACTTCTGTGAAATCTTAAAAAAATATGTTTTTGGATGCTTTGAGCTTTGCTATATCTTTTTGACCTTAAAAGACAACTTTGATTTGCCTGTTAACACAGTGCCTGGCACTCAATAGATATATTAGGTATTCAATAAATATTTAATGAATGAGTGATAGTTTATAAGATAAAAATTATAAAACTTCCAACTTTATTGATCTAAACTTAATAATTGCTGTAATTTCAGTTACCATTTCTTTGTCTTTAGTGTTGTGAAGGGGTGGGAGACATCACAGTCCAGTGAAGTATATCAGAATCAGGTGGGGAAGAGAAATTACATACTCTACCTGTTCCCGTATCTTAAATCCACCTAGCTGAGAATCGTTTTGTCTAATAGAGATGGTACTGATAGAAATGGTTATACGGTTGCATTAAGGTGTAGGTGCAGAAAATGTGTTGAGAAACGCTGCTACCGTGGCACAGAATGGGAACCCTTAATTGTTCCAGCATAAGATTCTTGTGCCCTTCAAGAAAGAAAATGACTTTACTTTGTTTTGGTAGCACCAAACATTGTCTTAATAATGGCTTTATTGAGATATGAGTTACATACTATAAAATTCACCCTGTTAAAGTGTACAGTTGAATGGAAAGAGCCTAAGTGTCCATCAACAGATGAATGGATCAAGAAGATGTGGTTTATCTATACCATGGAATACTACATGGCAATGAGAAACAATGAAATCTGGCCATGTGTAGCAACATGGATGGACCTTGAGGGTGTTATGCTGAGCAAAATAAGTCAGGCAGAGAAGGACAAATATCATATGTTTGCACATATAGGAGGATTAGGAGGAACTTGACGGAGGAACAAGCGGGAGAAGAAGGGCGGAAATGGTGGGGGAAAGGGAGAGAGGCAAACCATGAGAGACTCTTGAATGCTGACAAAAACTGAGGACTGATGGATGTGGGGGGGAGGGGGGGATGGGCATGGAGGAGGGCACTTTGGGGATGAGCACTGAGTGTTATGTAGAAACTAATTTGACAATAAACTATTTGTAAAAAAAAAAAAAAAGAAAGAACCACACACACACACAAAAAAAGTGTACAGTTGAGTAGTTTTAATATATTCACAAGGTTGTGTATCACGACTGTCTAATTCCAGGATATTTTCATTGACCCCCAAAAAACCTTTATACCCATTAGCAGTCACTTCCCACTGGCAGCCACTAATCTTCTGTCTGTATAGATTTGACATTTCATGGCATCATTTAAATGGATCATACATATGTGGTCCTTTATGATTGGCTTCTTTGATTTGGCATTTTTTTCAAGGTTCATTCATGTGGCATGTCAGTACCTAATTTTTGTTACCTGCAAAATAATAATCCACCTGTTTACTTTCATAGGTTGTGCCAACCATTTTGGAAAAATTCAAAGAGAAGAAGCCTCAAGTGGTACAAGCCCTGCAGGAGGCAATTGATGCAATCTTCCTTACTGTAAGTTGACAGCAGGAGTTTGCACTTTTGTCTAAAGTAAATTTTGTCAATGTAATATTTTGATTGTTCTTATAGTTGAGAAAAGCTCACTAACCATGTTTTCTTTTTAAAGACCACACTACAGAACATCAGTGAGGATGTTTTAGCAGTAATGGATAATAAAAATCCAACCATCAAGCAGCAGACATCTCTTTTCATTGCAAGAAGCTTCCGCCACTGCACTGCTTCTACCCTGCCAAAGAGCTTGCTGAAGCCCTTTTGTGCTGCTCTACTTAAGGTATAGACTCTTTGATATTAGGGGAATTTTTTATACCTATGGAAGATTTCTTGTCCATATTAATTATGTACAATGACTACTTGGCTTTCAGACTGTAGATTATGGTCTTTTAAGGAACAGATCCTTTGTGGCTTTGGAAACCGAATCCAAATTCTTGTACTCTTTGTGTTCCTGTTCTTAAAGACAGGCACAAGTTAGCTTTATGATTCCACTAACTGCTAAACATTTTGTTTCTTATTTGGCCCATATACTGGTGTTCAGCTGGATCTGGCCAAGCACAGGCATACAATTTGGAGTCTTTGAAGATCATTTGCATGTGAGGCATTTTAAATAGAGAGTAGGAGGAAAAGGAAGCACTTACTTGCTGAATGGATTACCAAAATTTTCCTTAACCCAAAAAGAATTTGTGAAAGAGTAACTGTTAGTTGGCAAGAGGAAAGCTACACATAGCTTCAGTGAACTGTAAAAAGTAAATTCTTTATCCAGCAGTCATCAGTCTGAATTAAAATCAGTAATATCTAAAATATCTTGTATTAAGATCAATTTGCTTCCTTCCGGACCACAGCATATCAATGATTCTGCTCCTGAAGTGAGAGATGCTGCATTTGAAGCATTGGGAACTGCTTTGAAAGTGGTGGGTGAGAAAGCAGTAAATCCATTCTTGGCTGATGTGGACAAACTCAAGCTTGATAAGGTAGGTTAGTGATAGATTATAATGAAATTGGACAACAGTCTTATGATTGTTCTATGATTTTGTGCATTATGATTTTGTTTTGATTTTGTTCTATTTCATGAAGACAAAAATGCTTTATGTGCATTTTGATTATGATTTTGTGCATTATGATTTTGTTTTGATTTTGTCTGTTCTATTTCATGAAGACAAAAATGCTGATATCAGCTTGTGAGATTTATTTCATTTGCCACTGGTGGTTCAGACCTGGAGTGTGAAAACAGCTTCTGAGGATTTAAATTTCATCTTAAGCTATAGTGGTGATATTTGTAGAGATAGCTTTCAAATTATAAAAATAAATAGAGTTGGGTAATCTGTCCATAGAGGAGGTGAAAAGAATATTTTAAGATAAATTTGTTTCTAATACCTGAAAAATTACTTTTCTAAATATGAATGTTTTCTATCATCAAAAATGAGTTGTTGGGATGCCTGAGTGGCTCAGTCCAACTGGGTTGGCCATCCGACTTCGGCTCAGGTCATGATCTCACAGTTCATGGGTTCAAGCCCCACGTCAGGCTCTGTGCTGACAGCTAGCTCAGAGCCTGGAGCCTGCTTTGGATTCTGTGTCTCCCTCTCTCTCTGACCCTCCCCTGCTCATCCTGCCTCTCTCTCTCTCAGAAATAAACGTTACAAAAGTTTTTCAAAAAATGGGTTGTTGAATGTTTATTATAATTCGAATTTGTGTAGAAATAAAATGTAAGAAAGTAGATAATTTATTTTCGCTTAAGCAAACTTTCTTAATTCTCGTATAGTTGTGGTTTAGATAACTTATTAAGAAATAATGTAGTGATTATATTTCAAAGTTGGGCTTAATGATGTTCATTTCAATTTCATTCTCTAGATCAAAGAATGTTCAGAAAAAGTAGAGCTGGTACATGGTAAGAAAGCTGGAGCTGCAGCAGACAAGAAAGAATTCAAGCCTGTTCCTGGAAGGAGTGCTGCCTCAGGGGCTGCAGGAGATAAGGACACAAAGGACATTTCAGCACCCAAGCCAGGACCCTTAAAAAAGGCACCTGCTACTAAGGTTAATAGAGGACTTGGAAAATAATGGTTCGTTCACAAGTAGAATTTAGTAAGACAGGATCAGAATCTCAGACTCATGGTTGTCCTTCCAATATGTTCATTTGAGAAATGAAGTCATTACCACATTTAAAATATAGCAGAACATCCATCAATACCTTAAAAGCTCAGATTATGTTCAAGGAAACATTGGTTTCAGAAGAAGTCTGGATGTTGAAGATAATCTGACCTTCTGTCATTTTATCTTCTTTTTAGGTTTGGGGCATTGTTTAACAAATAGCAAAATAGAAGGAATGATGTAGACAGTGATATGTGTTACCATGTTAATGTTATTGCCGTTGCTTGTGTGCCTTTTAATAAACTGCTATTTTCTTCTGACCTTTCAAAACTGGAGTAAAATAATCAAGATATTTAAGTACAGTATTAGTAGATAGAAGCCAGTGGATACACATAATAAAAAGTGTGACCAACTGAAGTTTATTCCAGGATTATAAGGATGGTTCAATATTAATATTAAAAAACTTAACTAAATTCAGAGATCAAAAGAAATCTAATTTCAGACTTTGAAAAAGGAATATAGTAAATTTCAACATATCTTCATGATAAACATTCTTAACTACATACAAATGGATGAATTCTTTGACATGATTAAATATCTATAAATAGAGCTATAGATAGCAGTACACCTAGCAAACCAAAAGTCAGCATCACACTTCATAGTGATGAAATACTAGAAATATTACTGTTAAAGTGAGGAATAAAGCAAATAATGCCTGCTGGTACCATTATTGTTTAATAATTTTCTACAATTTAATATTAAGAAGGAAAAGGCAAAGTTATAATTTTTGTAGATCCTATGATTATATACTTAGAAAATACAAGTAGGTCAACTAAACTGTTAAAACAATAAAAAGATTCAGTGAGGTGGCCATCTTCAACATAGTTAAGCCACTTACTGCCATAGTCATAACAACCACTTTATTCCTTCAAAATTAGGTGGTTCTACAGTAAATAGAGTAAATATATTTTTCTGTTATTGGGATGCCTTGTGATGAAGTATGGGGTAAATGTTGGAAGTTAGAAACTGTCTTTTACTAATGTAGGGAAAATTTAAAGGCATTTAAAGACATCAAATATTAATTCTCAAATAAATCTGTAAGTGCCGTAAAATTCCAGTCCATTTTCATTTCATTTACCTCCTTAGCTCATTCTGAATTAAAGTCTGCAGATTTCTCCATGAATGGTCTTCAGGAGATCTGTCTGCCCTTGAAAGTGCTAAGTTGTATGGGCACAAAAATACAGGGGTTTTTGGTTGGTTGAGTGGGCCCTCATTTTAATTAATTTTCAGAGAGTCTCTGGCCCCAAAATGCTTAAGAACCGCTGTTCTAAATCCTTAAGTGGTTTAATTTTTTTAAATTACTTTTAGGCTGGTGGGCCACCTAAGAAGGGGAAGCCAGCTGCATCAGGAGGTGCAGGGGGCACTGGAACCAAGAACAAGAAAGGAGTGGAGACCAAAGAAATAGTGGAGCCTGAGCTTTCGGTCAGTATGCTGCAGGATGCCTCAAACTCAGAAAACCATGGAAAGTCAATTCCTATGAGAAGATTTGGGTCCTTTGCTGAGTTCTACAATATCTAGTTAATCAATATTTTTCACCTCAGTGAAACTGTGCCTTAGATGACCTTCCTTCCCCTTTATGGTAGTAGAGTAGAAGCCTCAGGTACTGTAGCATACTTATGAGAGTGTTCAGGTAGTTTGGCTTGCAGTGTTTTTACATTCTTGCCATCCATTTCCTTAAGCAATTCTTAATTTTAATGTTTTTGTATCTTATAGATAGAAGTATGTGAAGAAAAAGCTTCAGCTGTCCTTCCTGCTACCTGTATACAGCTTCTAGACAGCAGTAACTGGAAGGAAAGGCTGGCCTGTATGGAAGAGTTCCAGAAGGTTGGTGCATGGGGATGAGTTGAGTGTGAAAGAACATTATATAGAAGTGATGAAATTAACAAAGTAGTTGTCCTAATTGCTGTGCTTTATAAACAGTGAACATGCTTCAGGGTGTTAACTAAAGGTGCGTGGGGGGCAAAGGGGTGGGGAGGAACTGGTTTTTTAGCTCCATAGTGTATATCTTTTAACATCTGCTTTCTATGGCTTCTATAAGCTCATGACTTAGTACATACTCAAGAAAATTAGGTTTATTCTGAATTATAAGATGTAGGTGAATTTTAACATTATGGTATTTGTTCCTTAAACTTACTTGGCAGACAGATCACTCCACTTAAATCACCCCTCTTCCCTTTCTCTGCTTTCCTCTTTGTTGTCATGACTCTTGGAAGAACAGACATTATTCCTTGGTGTGAGAAGCTCCTTTCAGAAATCTGTGTTGGAAAGGAGCATGGAAGTTCCTTTTGACATATACGCTATGATTCTAATGAGGAGGGTGTGGAGAAACCACAAGAGCACTGGGATTTGAGGCAGGAGCCCTGGCTTTCAGGCCACCATGTGCCATGCATCAGGTTTAGACCTGAGTTTGTGCATCTTTGAAATCTAATACTTAACCACTTATAACCTATCCTACTTTGCTATATATTTTTAGGAAAATAAGTCAAAATATGTATAAGCAGTTTCTGCCTCGCGCTAGGCAAATGAGAACTGTTACTGTTATATTCCTTGGACCAAATTCTCTATGAAATCCTAAAATGTGGAGGGAAAAGAGTTTCATAGGTATTAATATAACAACTGTACATCACATATCCAACTTAAAAGCATAACAAGCTATCTGAGTTCCCTCCATAACCCTCGTTGCTTCCATTCTATCTCCTTCAAGTCACCTACTTGACTTCGGTAGGTGCCATTTCCCTGACTAATAATTAATCCCTTAACTCTGATTCTCTTCTTTTACTTCAAGGCTGTTGAACTAATGGATCGAACTGAAATGCCATGCCAGGCATTAGTGAGGATGCTGGCCAAGAAACCTGGATGGAAAGAAACCAATTTTCAGGTAATTTTTAACTGGAGATTTTAATATCTTTTGTTGATGTAATTTCCATCATATCATCTATGGAATACGGATAATATTGGTAATGATTTTTAGCTTTTCTTTTTTTTTTCATATCACTCAGCCAATGTGTCATCTAGCTTTAAATGTAAACAATGGATTATGTGCATTTTGATTAAACATATTAACTATACCTTTGTGTAATTGGGAGTTTATATATATGGAAATATGATCTATATTGTTCATGTAATTTATGTATGTATAAATTTTTCTCCTCATTAGTTAGGCCTAGAAGCCTCCTAATCTTCACATAGGCAAGGGAGGAATAAACAGTGAGACAAGTTACTTATTTGTTTGGATAAAAGATAAATGGTCTTTAAATTACCAGTGAAAATTTGCCTCATAATTTAATGTATTAACTGATAATAGAGATGAAATTTTGCAGTGCTGTTATTTAAAGAGTTGGTGTAAAGGGAGGTTTTGGAAAGTGACATAGGAAGGAAACAGAGAAAAGTTTCCTTTTTCTAGATATTCATAGACCTTGTGGGAAACAAAAGTTTGAAATATATCAGGTTTATTTCTGGCATCCCGCTCATCTCTTTTTTGCTTCTTTTTGCCACCCCTTGTTCCCTCTTTAGGATCCTTGGCTCCCTCACACACTCTGTTCCCTTAGCACTGTTACTGCACCTCAGCCATGCCGTTCAGCTCCACAAGCCTTCTTCTGCTAAGAGGTTCTCACACTGGCCTCCTCCCCCACACACCATGTTTAAAGCCCCTCTTTATGCAGCTGCTTACATAGGTGAAAGAAGCATACTCGATTTGAACTTCTACCTTCCCATGTGTTAGATCCACAACAAAGGATAATTTTTGTATATGTATTTTTCTTTATAACAATTTTATTGAGGGAGTATAAAACTCACCGTTTTAAAGTGTATAATGTAGCAGTTCTTAGTATATTTGCAGAGTTCTGCAACTCCTACCACTCTGTAACTTTAGGATATTTTCATCACTACAGAGAGAAACCCCATACCCATCAGCAGTCACCCTTCCTCCCCAAATCCCCCTCAACACCCACAGTCCCTGGCAACTATTACTCTGCTTTCTGTCTCTATCTATTACTTCTCATGGACATTTCATAGAATGAAGTATCTTTTACTTAGCATAATCTTTTCAAGGTTTGCCCATATGGAACTATGTATCAGCTCTACATTCTTTTTTATGGCTGAGTAATATTCCATTGTATGGGTATAGAACATTTTATTTATCCATTTGTGTTGCTGCCACATTTTGGATATGTCTGTGAACATTCCATATACAAATTTTGTGTGAGCACATTTTTTATTCTCTTGGATATATACCTAGAAGTAGAATTGCTGGGTCATATGGTAACTGTGTTTAACTTTTTAAAGAACTGCCAAATGGTTGTTTAATGTGATTTCACCATTTTGTATTCATACCAGCAGTGCAAGAGAATTCTAATTCCTTACATCCTCATCAACTCCTGTTATTTAAATATTCAAACAGGATAGAGGGAGATACCTATGGGCAAAGGCGCCTCAAGTGCCACGCATCTGCCGCCATCACATTAACATCTTTAAATTGTTTTTACAGCTTCTTCATTGTTCTACTACACGTTCTTTAAATCTCTCAAGTTCTGTTGTGTGTGGTGTGTGCATGAGGGTTGTAGTTTTTTGTGGGTAACACTAGTAGGAAGTCTGAGTTATATGGTTAGTATGGTCATTTATTATGTATTTCAAGATGTGTATTCAGTACTCTTCCAAATAATCATGAGAGGAGAATAGAGAAATTAATTTTTTCAATTCATAAACTTTTCATGTACTAACATTGTTAATATTTTGAAACATTGAGTTCTTTGGGTTTTTTTGTCTCTTGGCTCTCAGCTACTTTAATTTTTTTCATGTATATTTTTAAATTTATTTTGAGAGAGAAAGAGCATGAATGAGGAAGGAGCAGAGAGAGAGGGGGAGAGAGAATCCCAAGCAGGCTCCCCTGTCAGTGCAGTCGACTCGGGGTTTAAACTAAGAAACTGTGAGTTCATGACCTGAGCTGAGAGCAAGAGTTGGATGCCCAGCCGACTGAGCCACCCAAGTGTCCCAGCTACTTTTATTGATAACAAGGATAAAAATTATTTTGCTTCTTTGTTTAAAAGTATTGTTTGTAGAGGCGCTTAGCTGGCTTAGTCAATGAGACTAAGAGCATGAGACTCTTGATCTCAGGGTCTTGAGTTTAAGCCTCATGCTGAACACAGAAATTACTATAAAAATAAATAAAATAAATTTGTCATTTTTAGTTTGGTGATGTTCTTAGTTGTCCCTGTGTTATAACCTGTATTTCAGGTTGCTGTAAAAATAAGTAAGTCGATGTCTTTGGCTTACTCATAGCTTTATGATGCTTATCCTTGTTCAGGTGATGCAGATGAAGCTTCACATAGTTGCTTTGATTGCCCAGAAGGGGAATTTTTCCAAAACTTCAGCTCAGATTGTCTTGGATGGCCTTGTGGACAAGATTGGAGATGTGAAGTGTGGGAACAATGCAAAAGAAGCTATGACAGCAATAGCCGAAGCTTGCATGTTGCCATGGACAGCGGAACAGGTTAGTGACCGATCTCTTTCCCCAGCTTTTCCCCCCATTTTAATTTAAGGTTACTAATTAAAGTATAGTTCTTTTCTTCTCAAGTCAAACCATTTTATATTCTGCATTTTTATCCTTTAATAATAATATACCATTGCCTGATAATTAGGATTTATTTTGGCCAAGAATGTTCTATTATAAAATTAGAGGGGCGCCTGGGTGGCTCAGTCTGTTGAGCATTCTGCTTTGGCTCAGGTCATAGTCTTGCTGTTTCTGAGTTCGAGCCCCACGTCAGGCTCTGTGCTGACAGCTCAGAGCCTGGAGCCTGTTTCAGATTCTGTGTCTCCCTCTCTCTCTGCCCCTCTCCCGCCTGTAGTCTGCTTCTCTCTCTCTCTCTCTCTCTCTCTCTCTCTCCCCCCTCTCTCTCGAATAAATAAACATTAAAAAAAAAAAGAAAGAAAGAAAGAAAGTAATTTTCTCTTAAGTCATTATAATCTGGAGTGATCACTAAGGAAAAGTTGTAAAGTCCAGAATGCTTTTAATACTCCTGTCACAGGGGCGCCTGGGTGGCTCAGTCAGTTAAGCATCTAACTCTTGATTTTTGGCTCAGATTATGATCTCACAGCTGTGAGATAGAGCCCCGCATCAGGCTCCATGCCTGCTTAAGACTTTCTCTCTCTGCCCCTCCCCTGCTCACTCACACTCTCCCTCCCTCCCTCTCACTCTCTCTCTCTCAAAAAAAAAAAAGATATACTGTCACTTACCTCATTTTCTTGTGTAAGTTAAATATTTCATTCCTAAGGCATTCTTGCAGTTCTGTCAGCATTGGAAAAGCCAGTCTTAATCTACTTTTGCCTTAATGCCATACTATATTTCTGTGAGAAACATAACAAAAAAACACGTATTTGTTTTTGTTTTTTCTCTCACTCCAGGTTATGTCAATGGCTTTCTCACAGAAGAATCCCAAGAATCAGTCAGAAACTCTGAATTGGCTATCAAATGCAATAAAAGAATTTGGTTTTTCTGGGTAAGTCAGAAAGAAATGAAGTACAAAATAATTAAATATTTTGCTAATCTCTAACTGATGATTCTATTTGTTCTAGCTATCTCTATTTCTGAGAAGCCAGAGCTTTTCACATCCTCTAACTTTAGAGTTCTCTAAGTTACTTACCTAACTTATTTGCATTTGAACACATTTGTTTATTTAACAAAATTTTATAGAGCTTACTTTCTGCCAGACACTTTCTTCTTTTTTCTTTTAATGTTTTATTTATTTACTTTGAGAGAGAGAGCTTGAGTAGGGGGAGGGGGGCAGAGAGGGGAGAGAGAATCCCCAGCAGGTCTGTGCTGTTAGCACAGAGCCAGATGTGGGGCTCTATCCCCCAAACTGAGATCGTGACCTGGGCTGAAATCAAGTACTGGACACTTAACTGACTGAGCCACCCAGGTGCCCTGATGCCAGGCACTTTCTAAATAATTCCTTTAATTTCATTCTCATAAAAACTACTCAAGTGAGATATTATTGTTCCCATTTTATACTTGTGGAGATTGGGGCACAGGAAGCGTAAGTAATCTGTCCAAGTTCAGAAGTGGGAAAGCCGAGATTTGAATCCAGGCATTCTGTCCAAGAGAGAACTGCTATACTATGCAGCCTTTCTTTGTGCCATGCTGCTTTTTACAACATACCTCTTAATGTCTCACAAAGTATTTTTCTACGTTCTACCAAATGAAGAATTACTACTCTCAAAGTTATCAATCTGGTGTCATTCAAGCAAAGGCTTATGTGTCAGTATCTATAGTTGAGGGTATTGTTAAGATCCCTTCTCAATTGTATAATTTTTGATGTAAAACTAATCTCTTGGCGTAGCATAAAAGCCAACTGAATATTTCCTTTTTTTCATTTGTCCATGGTCTTTCTTTTATTCAATAACTACATGTTGAACACTTAGGGAGTTTCATTTGTTTTAGGCCCTGGGAATTCATTATGGTTAAGATTAAATACTTGTTTTCATAAGACTTATATTTCAGTAAGAGCAGATGACGATATGCAGTAAAAAGAATATCAGGAGGTACAAGGGCAGTGGAATAAAAATAAAGGATAAGAAGTTAGGTAGTATCACCTTGGAGTGGTTGGGATGGTCCTTCCTAAGAAAACGACACTTGAGCAGAGACCATTAGGACCTGAGGTGGCTAGCTATGACAGTCTGGGAAAAGATCATTCTAGACTAAAAGAACAACAATTGCAAAAGCCCTGTGGTAGGAGCATGTGTGATATATTTAAAAGTAGCAAGGAGTGATTGTTCTTCAGTATGTAGCTGAAGGGGAATGAGTTGGGTGGTAGGAAGTAGGAGGAGACAAGATGGAAGAAAGAACAGGGCCAGGTTACTTAGGGCCTCAACATTTTGAATAAGTTGGAAACCATTAGATGGTTTTGAGCAAAAGAGTAATAGGATCATTTGGATTCTAGTCAGAACAGATAATGAGACTCAAGGAGACTAATCAGTAAACTATTGGAATAATTCTGTCAGGAAAATATAGTATCTTGGACATAGTTTGTAGAGATGGAAGTCATAGGAGTCAGAATATATTTGAAAGAACTGAACAGGATATTGAGTATAGGAGAGAGAGGAGTCAGGATGGCCTGAGCAAAGGGAAGAATGATATAGTTCTTTGCTGAGGTAGGGAAAGCTGTGGGAAGAATAGGATTTGGGTTTAGGGTGTGGACAGGAGTTTTGACCTTGATAGATGTGTCACACCTACTTTAAAAAAAAAAAAAAGATATGTGACACCTACTAGACATTCAAATGAAAATGTTAACAAAGGCTGTATGGATATATGAATAGAGTTCAGGAGAGAGGTCATCGCTGGGATTTAGGAGTAATGAGCATATAGACGGTATTTAATGCTGACTTTAAATGAGTGTAGAAAGAAAATAAGTGAGACTTGGGGACGTAGCCAAAAGGAGCCAGTCCTAGAGTCTGGCTTTATAAAACTCTGCTGAGTAGGGGTGCCAACGTGGCTCAGTTGGTTAGGCATCTGATTCTTGATCTTGGTTTAGGTCATGATCTCATGGGTTGTGAGTTCAAGCCCTGCATCAGGCTCTGTGCTGACAGTGAGGAGCCTGCTTGGGATTCTCTTTCTCCTCCTCCCTCTGCCCCTCCCCAGCTTGTGCACATGAGCATGCATGCATTCTCTCTCTCTCTCTCTCTCTCTCTCTCTCTCTCCAAAATAAATAAATAAATAACAATAAATAAATAAAAAACTCTTTTTGAGTATTTTGAGGGTTTCATTTGTTTTTTAATTCTAAATGTTGTTTCTTTTAGGTTGAATGTGAAAGCGTTCATTAGCAATGTGAAGACAGCTCTTGCTGCCACAAACCCAGTGAGTAAAAACCAGCATATATAGGAACATTGCAGCCATCCTTGTGGTTCTGTTCTCATTTAGAAAGTTCTTTTTGTTCTGTCTGCCAGGCTGTGAGGACTTCTGCCATCACCCTGCTTGGTGTGATGTATCTGTATGTTGGTCCCTCTTTGCGAATGTTCTTTGAGGATGAGAAGCCTGCCCTCCTGTCCCAGATAGATGCAGAATTTGAGAAGGTAAAGATTCCAAAAATGAATAGTCCATTGGTAGACCTGAGAATGCTCATATTAGTTAAGTTTAAGCTTTTAGCCCTTTGGAATGAAGAATACATCTGTATTTATTTTTATGTGCATAAAGTATCCCTGGGAAGAGTTTGGAAGAAATTGATGGCTTTGTCTGTGAGGCAGACAACTGGATGGCTGTGGTATAGGAGGGGAGATTTTCCTCTTTAGGCCTTTTGTACCTTTGGATATCAAACATTTTGAATATATTGCGTATTGAGAAGTCATATTAACATTTAAAATAATTTTAAATAAAAAAAGAAATTTGACCTTCCTTGAACAAACTTTTTAATTGAAATTGCTGAGTTTGGGCAGACTTGCTCTGTATTTCTTGGGCATACAAGTCAAAAGACAGCTTGAGACAGATTCTAATAGGTTTGCATAAAAATGCCTTTTGCCACATAGTCTCAAATTTGGAATCTAGGAATTAAAATACATACTGTGTAAATACTAAGTAGTATGAAGGAATAGGAATGTTTGACATAGCCCCATTCTCTAACGTGTTTGCTGTCATACCCTTCATCAAGTTCATTGGCCTCACTGATTTGTTTGTGTGTAGATGCAAGGACAGAGCCCACCTGCTCCAACCAGAGGGATTTCCAAACATAGCATAAGTGGGACGGATGAAGGAGAAGATGGAGATGAACCAGATGACGTGGGCAACGATGTTGTGGATCTTTTGCCAAGGACAGAAATCAGGTAGGTTTGTTGCAAAAGGTTTATTGGATTTTTGTAGCTTTTTTTGTTTGTTTGTTTTTTTAAGTGAATTCTTAATGGTACCTTGTCTTTCTCAGTCAAGAGTACTTCTGTGACATCATTATTTCTTTAGGAGTCTGGAATTAAGGATTCTGTCCTCTGCTTTTTCAGTGATAAAATCACTTCAGAGTTGGTGTCTAAGATTGGTGACAAGAATTGGAAGATCAGGAAAGAAGGTCTAGATGAAGTGGCAGGTATTATCAATGAAGCAAAATTTATCCAGCCGAATATAGGTGAACTGCCAACTGCCTTGAAGGGTCGACTCAATGATTCAAATAAAATCTTGGTATGTAGAACATATACCTGTTCTTTTTCTCTCCCTCCCTTCTTCTCTGAAGGAAGTCCCTTTTTAATAACCTTCATCTGCAAAAAAATGAGTGGTCACTTTATTTACTTTGAACTAGAAACAGCTTCCTTTAATCTCTTAAGTGTGCCTCAAGATAGGTTGATAGACATCAGGGTTATTAATCAAATTTCCATGAATCTCATATTTGCTTTCATAGGACTCTAATATTAAATATCTTTATATGAAACTGCTTGTAATACATATAAACATGATTAATGTCTAATTTTTAAATTTGGATTTTTATGTCAGGATTTTCTTAAACTAGGCTTTACCTTTAAAATTATAAGGCACTAGGGGAGCCTGGGTGGCTCAGTTGATTGGGCATCCAACTTCGGCTCAGGTAATGATCTTGCGGTTCATGGGTTTGAGCCCTGCATCAGGCTCTGTACTGATAGTTTGGAACCTGGAGCCTGCTTTGGATTCTGTCCCTCTCTCTCTCTGGCCCTCCCCTGCTTACACCTGCGGCCTCTCTCTCTCTCTCAAAAATAAATAAAAACATTAAAAATTTTTTAAAAATTATAAAGCACTATCCTCTCTGGTCTAAAATTCTTTTTTTTTTTTTTTTTTTTTT
>NW_024080655.1:1598805-1860716 GCF_003009895.1 Hyaena hyaena
TTTAATTATTTTTGAGAGAGAGAATCCAAAGCACACTCTTCAGTGTCAGGAAAAAGCCCAATGTGGGGCTTGAGCCCAGGAACTGTGAGATTATGACTTAAGCTGAAGTCAGACACTCAGCTGACTGAGCCACTCAGATGTCCCTCATCTAAAATTTCATACTCTAGTTTTATGAACTGATAAAAGGAAGGGCCACCATTAATCATAAGCTAATTAGAATAGCAAGATAACAAACTGACTTCTCTATCTCCTAAATAGGCCCAAAACTTCCTACTGCATTGACTACTTAGCAGCAAACTTGAAAAACTTTGAACATAGCTTGCTCATGGTTTCAGCATCAAGTGTTGACTCTTTTCCACTTAGGTGCAACAGACGTTGAATATCCTCCAGCAGCTGGCTGTAGCCATGGGCCCAAACATCAAGCAACATGTGAAGAACTTAGGCATCCCTATCATCACAGTCCTTGGAGACAGCAAGGTAAACCTGACTCCTGACCAGAGCTCCCTTTTGGAATAGGACAGGCATGTTTGTGGGCTAAGAATAATTCTTACATGTACATGTAAGAGTACACATAAACAGTCTATAAACTTTGTAGGGAAGAGGACATTAGAAGGAAAATAGTAAACATCTTTACCTCCAGGAAATATGAAGGTGAACAGATATAGGTCACTATCTTTGTGACCCTTAGATAAGTTATTTATTTATCATCTTTGAGGTTCAGTGTTATTATCTATGAAGTTTCACTCCTATAGAACAAAATAAGAATCTGTACCTAAGAAACCTGTTACTGTCTCATACAGTGTGCACTCAAAAAAATGTTGGCTTTTAGGAGTAGGACATCATTGTTATAAGTGTTGTTGTAAAGAGTGAATGAGTATGAATTTTGGGGTCCTCTATTTTCCACCTTGTTCTCCGGAACCACTGGAGCAGAATCTTCCAGTACTTGCAGTTTCACAGTCCTAGAATCAGTCTCCTTGAAAGTTGCAAGCCTCTTATATTTAGCCCTAAATTGAATATTTGAATGTGTCTTTATTTTTGTGCAGTTCATTTAATGTGAGAAATTGGGGTATTTTAATATTTTCATGTCAGTAAGTCCTCATGCTATGAATGCAAATTAATATGAAAACCTGTGTTTGGGCAAATTATTAGTAATTTCAATCTAACTCTTCTGAGTTTTCTACCATGTGGAATTACTTTCTTTAACAGATAACCATGGATATAACAGCCCGTAGAGATTCAGAGAACAGAACCTCTGAATTAATTCCCCTTACATGATATGTTATGCCCAAGTCATTGTTTTTGTCTAATTTAACTGACAGGATCTTTACAATTGGAGTTTTACATTTCTACTTTACTTTGGATTTTCAGTACAACCCTAGAACTAGATACTATATCAGAGAAATTGATCCCAGTTATGTTCATGTGGACCTTAGAGAAACCTCCATTGTTCATGTTTCCAGAGTAACAAGCTTCTTCACTCCCTAGCTCCAAACCATAACTGATGCTATCTTTACTAATTCTCTTCTCTATTCAGAACAATGTTCGGACAGCTGCCTTAGCCACTGTAAATGCTTGGGCAGAACAGACAGGCATGAAGGAATGGCTGGAGGGAGAAGATCTTTCTGAAGAACTCAAAAAGGAAAATCCTTTCTTGAGGCAAGAAGTAAGTACTGCATATTATGATGTGCTTTCCTCTTGTCTTTTACCTTCTTAGAGGTCTAGACCTACCTAATAAATATGTATGTAGGAGTAGCATTGAGTTTCATTATGAAACAGTTAATAAAAATGAAAGCAAATTCCTGGAGCTTTTATACTCATGTACCTCTTTTTTTCCCCCTTTCTTGTGCTTAAAAAATATTTTTTTTTAATGTTTGTTTTTGAGAGAGAGAGACAGAGTGTGATTGGGGTAGGGGCAGAGAGAGGAGAGACAGAATTCAAAGCAAGCTCCAGGCTCTGAGCTATCAGCACAGAGCCGAACCTGGGGCTTGAACTCACAAATTGAAAAATTATGACCTGAGCCCAGAAGTTATGTGCTTAACCTACTGAGCCACCCAGACACCTCTCATATACATTTTTTATCAATAAATTTTTTTCCTCTTAGAGAGAGAGAGGGCGCAAGTGAGCAAGGGGCAGAGAGAGAGAGAGAGAGAGAGAAGCAGGGCTCACTGGGACTCATGTTTTACATAAAGTGGGGCTTGAGCTCACCTGATGTCGTAATCGAACTCACAAATTGAGATCATAACCTGAGCTAAAGTCAGATGCTTAACAACTGAGCTACCCAAGCACAATAAAATTTTTTTAAGGACTAGCCTTTTTGTGAAATTTTCTCTTTTCTTGAACTCTGAAGTGGTAAAATAAGAGGTTTTAATCAGAACCTAAAAAATAGAAAAAAAAAATTAACCAACTTGACAATAAACTATTTGTAAAAAAAAAGAACCTAAAAAATAGAATTCAACATTCAAAAATCCATCAATACCAATAGGCCAAAGAAGAAAAATCATATAATTGTATCAGTTGACAAAAAAGGGTCTTGAGAAAATCCAACATCTGTTCATGACAAAAACTCTGAGCAAGTTAGTAATAGGAGAGAACTACCTCTTCTTGCTAAAGAGCATCTACAAAAAACTTGTATAGCTTATGTCATACTTAGTGGTGAAAGACTGAATGCTTTCCTCCTACGATTAGAAACAATGTCTGTTTTCACTATTGTTAATCAGCATATAGTCTGGCAAGTTCTGGTCACTGCAGTGGTACAAGAAAAAGAAATGGAAGATGGGGCGCCTGGCTGGCTCAAACGGTTGAGCATACGACTCTTGATCTCAGCTCAGGTCTTGATCTCAGGGTCATGAATTCAAGCCCCACATCTGGCTTCACACTGGGCTTGAAGTCTACCTGAAAAGCAAAAAAAAAAAGAGAATGGGCAAAAGATGGGTCACCTGGCTTGTTCACTCAGTAGAGCATGCAACTCTTGATCTCACAGTCATGAGATCTTGTACATTTATTCTGTAAAACTGAAAATTTATGGGGTTGCCTGGGTGGCACAGCTGGTTAACTCTTGATTTTGGCTCAGGTTATGATCTCTTGGTTCGAGAGTTCAAACCTCACATTGGACTCTGCGCAGACATTGTGGAGCCTGCTTGGGATTCTCTCTCCCTCTCTTTTTCTGCCTCTCCCTGACTTGTGCTTAAGCGCACTCTCGCTCAGTTTTTCTCTCTCTCTCTCTCAAAATAAATAACTTAAAAAACATATTCTTAAATATATATATATATTCTTAAAAAAATAAATCTTGACTGTGGTGGCAGATATACTAACATATATGATTAAAGTGTATAGAACTAAATGTTCACACAGACACATATGAGAATAGTAAACCTGAGGAAGTCTCAATAAGATCAGTCAATTCTATCAGTATCCGTATCCTGCTAGTGATACTATAATTTTGTAAAGAGCTACTATTAGTGGAAACAGAGCAAAATGTGCATAGGATCTCTGTATTACTTCTTATAACTCCATGTGACTATAATCATCTCAAAAAAAAACAATTTAAAATAAATACAGGGGAGCCTGGGTGGCTTAGTCGCTTAAGCGTCCAACTCTTGGTTTCGGCTCAGATCATGATCTCTCGGCTCTTGGGTTTGAGCCCCGTATTGGGCCCTTTAACTGACAGTGCAGAGCCTACTTGGGATTCTATCTCCCCCTCTCTGTGCCACTCCCTGGTTATGCTCATGCTCTCTCTCTCTCAAAATAAACTTTAAAAAAATTAAATGAAGATTTTTTTAAAAAATACAGATATGAATTATTATAGAGGAATAGAGAAAAACTGTCCATGTAAGGCTAAAACAGAAGTCATAGTAGAACTTGTCCTCTCCTCATGCAATCAATGTTCTGCATCTTCTCTACTGAATAATTCTTAGAAATTTTAAAAAAGCAAAGTCAAAGTTTTTCATCTTTAAAATGCATTAGGAATATTAAAGCCTTATAATTTAATGCCCAAGTATGGTCCAGAGAACCATGTTTTTACCTTTAGGAAGATTATCTTCTTTGCATCTATTATTTAAGTATAGCAGATTTCTTGAACAATAAAAATTACTGATTTTATTTTGAAAGCTGTAAGAAGTCATTCAGTATTTGGTAGTGATGTATTCATTAAGCCTAAGATTGTAAGTAATACTTTCCCACTTGAAGTGTCACTGGTCTTTCTTTCCTTTGGCAGCTTCTGGGCTGGTTGGCTGAGAAACTACCGAGTCTTCGTTCCACCCCCACAGACCTCATCCTTTGTGTTCCTCACCTCTACTCCTGCCTGGAGGACCGTAATGGAGATGTGCGGAAAAAGGCCCAAGATGCCTTGCCGTTCTTCATGATGCACTTGGGATATGAGAAAATGGCCAAGGCCACTGGGAAACTAAAGGTACTGCTTCCTGTGATTGCTGCTGTTAAAAGCCATTACAATAATATTGAACATGAATTGATATCGGCAAGAGGTGGTATTACCTCCTAGGAGTTTTCACTTGAAATTCCAATGAGAGCAAAAACACAATATTTAACAGTGTGTGAAACTCAAAGAACCTGACTCTGCAGGGGCAAAAATTGTGACCTTCTAGAATGGCAGCTAATTTAGTGTGACTTCATAATGTGTGTTTATTTCTCTTGTACTGTGTGCTGCCTCCCTTACTTCATTGGTATTTCAAAACTAGGAGCTCAAGGATGTGTTTGACAGCAGCTGTTAGAAGCATAGTATGAGTGTATCGTGTATGTGGCCTCTCACCTCTCCTATGACATTGTCTCTCTAGCCAACTTCTAAAGATCAGGTACTGGCCATGCTAGAGAAAGCCAAAGCTAATATGCCAGCCAAGCCTGCTGCGTCTGCTAAAGCAGCTTCCAAACCGATGGGAGGGTCAGCTCCAGCCAAATTCCAGCCAGCTTCAGGTAATGGTACTTTGAGAGGGTAAGGGGGAGGGAAATAGCCCAGGGGAACTCTAAAAAAAGAAATCGAGCTTTCATTTTTTACTATTTTTCCTGACAGCTTACTTCCTAGGCCCACCCCCCCTCCCCTTTACCCTTCTACCACAAACATTTGTCAAGCTTTATGCTATGAACTGTGCTGAAGATATGAAGATGATTAATTTGGTTTCCAAATCCAAAAAGGGGTTTTGGAATAATGTATTGAATTGTGAATGGAGCAAGTGCTCCATCGTATTTTAAGGTTTCTTTACTGTTTTATGCTATTGGATATTAGAGGGGGAACTGGGGCCATCTAGTTTAATCCCCTTTATCAACAGATGAGGAAACCCAGAAGATTAAGTGACTGGCACACGGACAGCCAGCCAGTGCCTGAATTCACCAGCATAGAATTCCTCTTTCTCATTCGCAAATGGGTTCTCCTTCCACTACACTGCCCATTTGCTGGTCCATTCTAACATTTACTAATCATTTAGAGAAAATTCTTGATTTCTTCACCCTAATGTTAAAGTTCCATCATGTATATATAAAACTCTAACCACTTCTCTTCTAAACATATTGTTTAAATAAAATAATATTCTGTTCAGTGGGTTAGAAACTGTTGATGCTACAGAGGTAGAAATTTTACATGTGTAAACTGTTGGTATCAAAATATATATTCAGTACAACATTTGTTGGAATCTTGCTATATGGTAAATACTGAGTATCAGAGATGACAGACCCTGTCCTTAAGGATGTATCAATCTAGGGAAAGGTTTTTTAACTGCTATTTAGAAAATACTTTTAAAACTTCAGCTTAAATATTAGCAAAGCAGATGCAGATTTATTGAGTTAATTTCATAGGGTTATGCTTAAAAAGAAGACTGAAAAAAAGATTAGGAAAAAAAGTCAAACTGAAAACACTTGCTAAATTAACACATTTAAAACTGTAGGCTTTCTCATCATCATATGTTTAACCTGCTCAGAACAAAGTGATATTAGAGTTTATATTTATAGTAGATGCTTTTTTTACCTCAAAGCACCTGTTGAAGATTCTGTTTCTAGCACTGTAGAACCCAAGACGGATCCGAAAAAGGCCAAAGCTCTAGGAGTTTCCTCTAAAGCAAAGGTGTGTTAACTCTTGATGTAGAATTTCTTTTAAGTGTGTTTTACGCACTGTCATTTTTTAGGAAAGATCATATTATGCGTGAAAGAACATTACCACTCTTTTTTTTTTTTTTTCTCTGAGAGAGAGACAGCGTGAGCAGTGGAGGGTCAGAGAGAGAGGGAGGTATAAAATCTGAAGCAGGCTCTAGGTGCTGAGCTAGCTATCAGCACAGAGCCCGACACGGGGCTCGAACCCATGAACCGTGAGATCATGACCTGAGCCGAAGTCTGCCTCTTAACCGACTGAGCCACCCAGGCACTCCTACCACTCTTGATATTATCAATTATAAAGTTAATTATTTATGCCTGTTTCTGTGACTCGTTTTAAATAAGACCTCAAAACAGACATCCTACTCCCTGTAGGATGTGCTCTCATGGGTTTTGTCATGCAGACCTTTGGGAAAATTTGCAGTAGTGAAGAAGGAAGCCATATGTAGCTCTGGCAGAATCACTTAGGCTGATTCTGATTTAAGAAAAGGAAGGTAGTGATCACCTTCCTTCAAACTTGGCACAGTTAAGTCATCGTGCTAGAAGGTATCCTAATTAGTCTACAATTAGTCTTCAATTAGACTACAATTAGTCTTCTGTCCCTGCACCAATGGAACTTATTTTGATGAATCACCAGTCCCTTTAACACCCATGCAGAGTTGGACATTTAAAGAAATATGTTTGGTGGCGCCTGGGTGGCCCATTTGGTTAGCATCTGACTTCTCGGCTCAGGTCATGATCTCATAATTTGTGAGTTTGAGCCTCGCATCAGGCTCTGTGCTGTCAGCATACACTCTGTGCTGAAGCCTGCTTTGAGTTCTGTACCTCTCTCTCTGCCCCTTTCCTGTTTGCACTCTGTCTCCTTTCTTTCTCAAAAATAAATAAGCATTTAAAAATTTTTAAAAATAAAAATGTTCAAATGCTTAACTTTAAATTTCGGAGAGGGGGGCAGGGGGCGGAAATCTCCTGGGTATCATTTTATTTCATTAAGTTTTTGAATCACAGCAAATTGTCATCAGTTTCTATATCAAGATTCAGAGCCTATCACTGTATTTAGAATATTGATTAAAACATGTAAGAAAATCGCAGAACTCTACAGTTGATAGTAAATATAATATCAAGTATAAATAGAGAAACCATCTAATTAATTACACATAACTAATGAAAAAAATGCCAGACTAGGTGCATTTATTATCATAGGCTCATATACAATGGATACTCTGACTGTTCGTCTGAATATTACAGTTATATGTTTCTTCTCTGTGCATGGTCCTTTAACTCAGTGAGTTAAATAGGTAATTATCTTCTAAACTGTCCAATGAAGCTGTTCTTTTCCTGTCTTCCCCTACTGTCCTCATCCCAAATTTAACAAGTGCTTATTTTAGTATTTTGGTCACAAGTGCTTTGAAGTATTTTTGACTCTGTTCTTAATGCTATATTTCACCCCCCCCCCCCCACTGCAAGTCTCTTGCAGTTTACAAAGCAGTTTCACATAAATGATCTCATACTTGTTTTGACTGAATGACTTTAGTGTTTGAACTAGAAAGAAAATCTGGCCTACTAGAAATATTGGAGTCTTGCTACATTTATGTTAATAATGGTTCCAGTTTTGAAATTATACATACTGAGGTTCACTATTTTCTTTTCCATCTGATACAAAAATTCAAAATCTTAAATTTTTCAAAACTACCTTAATAACTTAATTTAAAATGTTTCTATCGTTTCCCTAGAATCAATTTCAGAGAATCTCAGGTATAGTGATATGATATAGTTTTTTTTTTTTAACTTATTTATTTTGAGGGAGAGAGAGTTGGGAGGGAGGAGCAGAGAGAAAGAGAGAGAGAACCCCAGCAGAGAGAGAGAGAATCCTAAGCAGCCTCCACACTGTCAGTGCAGAGCTCAGTGTGGGCCTCGAACTCACGAACTGTGAGATCATGACCTGAGCCGAAGTCCAGGACGCTTTACCGACTGAGCCACCCAGGCACCAGTAGAGATATATTTTATATGCAGAGAAACAGAAAAGCTTTCACAAGTAAATGATGTTAAGTGTGTGAATGCCATTCAAAATGTCATTAATATGGAAGTCATTAATATGGAAAACTAACTGGTGTTGAAGATTTCAAGAAAGAAAACAACTATCAAATAAACAAAGTCTGTGACCCAGACTAATGATAGGTAATAGAGTTTTCCCAACTATATTACTTGCCAGTCTAAGGACTAACCAACAGTTACCTGAGAATGCTTTTAGAAGCATTTCTGTAAAACCTGTACAAAAGCATAACGTGCACAATTCTGTGGCTCATCTGTTTCTTTCATGGAGAACATAATGTGGAGAGTGTGCGGTTTTTATACTCCGCTCTTACTGGGCAGCAACATCACATTCCTAACCAGTATTCCCTAAACCTTGGCTGTAGAGTGTACAAGGAAAGAAAGTACCCAGCAAAACCAGCTTGAAGGAGGATGAAGACAAATCTGGTCCTATTTTCATTGTTGTTCCGAATGGAAAAGAGCAAAGAATGAAAGATGAAAAAGGATTAAAGGTAAGAAAGGGATAAGGGTCTTCAGGAAGTTTTTGTTTTTTTGTTTTATTTTGTAATCAAGAATAATTTTGCTGTCTGGAATTCATTTCATTGTGAACTATCTAATAATGAACTAAATCTTTTGCTTATAAATTATAGCTTATTTCTCTAAGACTGCTTTATGAGAGCATTAGTTCCTACAAAAGGAGCTACAGAATGAAGCTACTGCCTATTCTTTTTCCAAATGGAAAGAAAGAAAAGTTCTCTTAATTTTTATAATTAAAGAATGGGAAGTATTATTGATTTTTGTCAACTGTGCATAGGTAGTAGGCTACTCATTTAATCCTCCTTATACCTGATATTGTAAAAGCCAGATTTGGTGACTGTATTTGCCTAGATCAGTCATTTCTCTTTTGGTGTTTAGTATAATCAGGCAGTTAAATTTTTTTGTTAAAATATATATACATTTTTTTTAATTCAAGCAATATGAAATGTGCAGTGAGTAGTATGAGAAGCATGTCACCCCATCTAGTCCTCCTCCACAGGAAGGATATTATTACCAATGTTCTTGTGTTATTCCAGAAATGTCAGTATTTCATATGATACAATCAGATTGTATAAATCTATAGCCTGCCTTTTACGCACAGGGGAACATGCCGTACTCTTGGTTCTGTGTTTTACTCTTTTCTTTTAATGGTGTTTGAAATATCTTAAAGGCCATTCCATATCTGCATGTATATATGCATTCATTCTTTTTATTGGTACATCATATGTATGTACCTTTCTTTATCCCCAGCCTACAATGTAAACATTTAGGTTGCTTCTAGTCTTTCACTATATAAACTACACTGCCGTAAGCATTTTTGAATGTAGGCATTTGTGCACCTATGTGAATGTATCTTTATTAAACTCCTACTAGAATGGTATGTACATTTTTAATTTTGATAGCTATTTTAAGTTTTCCCTTTATTGAAATTATACCAACAGTGTCTACCATGTTACACAATAATAGAGCATTGATTTTTGTAGTGAGAATTGCTGAATATTATTCTATTCCTAGATTTTAAGATTTAAGCCTTCAGAAGTATGACAGCTCAAGAATACATTTTGCACTCATATTTAATTACAGATTACTCTTGTTGAATTTTAAAATACCCTATTAAATTGATTTCTGCAACTGCTTTTAAATAGAGTTCTTCTCTACCTTATTTCAGTTGGACATCTTACAGTCCCTTTTCACTTTTTTTTTTTTTTTTAGGTGCTGAAGTGGAATTTTACTACTCCACGGGATGAATACATTGAGCAACTAAAGACTCAGATGTCCAGCTGTGTGGCTAAGTGGCTACAAGATGAGATGTTTCACTCAGACTTTCAGCATCATAACAAAGCCCTTGCTGTCATGGTTGATGTAGGTTTGCAAGAGATAAATATGATTATCTTAGACCCGTGAAAATACTGAGCCTTGTGAAATTCACATGACTTGAGGAACTAGAATACACCATGTTTTCTGTTTTTAGAGCTGTTTTATTGTTTGACAGAATAAATGACTATAATTTTAGGTCTTAAATAGCTCAAAAATCTATTATTTTCTTCCTGGACTCTAGTAAAATTTATAAAGTACTCACCTAATAGAACTTACATTTTTATACAGTCTTTATTTGTCTTTTGTTTTAAGCACTTGGAGATTGAAAAAGAGGGTGTTATTGGTTGCCTGGATCTCATCTTAAAGTGGCTTACCCTGCGGTTTTTTGACACCAATACAAGCGTCCTAATGAAAGCCCTAGAATATTTAAAATTGCTCTTCACACTGCTCAGTGAGGAGGAATATCATCTTACGGAGAATGAAGCATCCTCCTTCATCCCTTATCTCATCCTCAAGGTAATGCGTTGTTCTCACTCTGGAACACTGCCCCAGTTCCCGGCTGACCTCAGTTCCTAGCCTTTATGCCTTCATCCTTTTTCACTTATTCCGGGAAGATACTTTCTACCACTTATTCCTGTGCCCCTATTCTTCCAAGATGTAGTGACTCATAGGAGGACCCTTTGCCACTTAGGAAATGCCTCAATCGTTATTTTCCTTGTCGACTAGGTTGGAGAACCAAAGGATGTCATTCGTAAAGATGTCCGTGCCATCCTGAACCGGATGTGCCTTGTCTACCCAGCCAGCAAGATGTTCCCCTTCATCATGGAAGGAACCAAATCCAAAAACTCTAAGCAAAGAGCAGGTGAAGCAACAATTTAAATTGAAGCGTGAATCTTTGCAGCAAAGAAAGAGTTTGTAGATGAACAAGAACACTTCTTCCGTGTCTGAGTGATTGATTCCAATCTTCTGATTTGGACTGTGAGAGTGATGAGTTGCACACTGGTGGAGCCACAGTATCTGGTGATACGGGCACTACTCAGTACCACCCTGGTGACAAAATCAAGTGCACAGGGGCCATCTGACTCACAGGCATCCCTTTCTTCCAGGAGTACTTGCTGTAACATCATTATTTTGTTGTGTGTTTTATCAGAAGGCAATAAACAAGGAAAAATTCTAGGTAGTACTAGTATAAGATTTTAGTCCTTTAAGTATGCCAGGGAGAATTTTATCTAGCAAAGATAGGTCTCTATGCCAGAAGTGTGTTGGGTCTCATCAGTCTAATCTTCCTCCCCCATCAGAGTGCCTGGAAGAACTGGGGTGTCTGGTCGAGTCCTATGGCATGAATGTTTGCCAACCAACCCCAGGGAAAGCCTTAAAGGAGATAGCGATTCATATAGGAGACCGTGACAACGCTGTGCGCAATGCTGCCCTCAATACCATCGTCACTGTGTACAATGTACATGGGGATCAGGTGTTCAAACTGATTGGAACTGTGAGTGACTTTTTGTGGACATTTTTAGCATGTTATGAATTGCAGAATCACTTAGGTATTCAGCTTTCATGCCATCTCAACTCTAGCTAAGTTTTTACCACTTTTTATTAAACTCAGTGTGTCCAGATAAACCTTTGAGGGTGTCTCTGATTGTTGTAGGACATTTATATGTGTCTTCCGGGAAATCAGATTTTCTTTTTTGAGCTTTCTACTTAAACGGTTTCCTTTAGATAATGAGAGCTATTTTTAAGTTAAGAGAAGGAGAGTGGGAACAGTGGGGGGGGGCAGAGCGAGGGAGAAAGAAAATCCAAAACAGGCTTCACACTATCAGCGCAGAGGCCGATGTGGGGCTTGATCTCACGAAACATGAGATCATGACCCACACCAAAATCTAGAGTCAAACACTTAACCAACTGAGTCACCCAAGCATCCCGAAAGCTATTTTTGATTCAGGAAATCTTGAACTAGTCTGGTATTTATATTCTGCCTAGATTTCTGCTCTGTAATTTTCAGTGTGTTTACTTTTTAATGAGCAGTACTCACATGTATAATGTAGATGCTAGTACCTGTCAGATCAAAAGAGTCCTTAGCTACAGCCATGAGCCACATTCTGCAGACACATAAGGAGCTGTTTCTGATTCCTTACTTTGAGCCAGTCGCTTGTGCTTGGACCTCAGTCCTTCACTCAGTTACTTCCTAGTGTTAACACTGTGTTTATATATTTTTACCTGTACTAATCTAAATCCTTACTACAGGTCAGTGAAGGAGGTAAAGCAGATGGGAATTTTACAGATGGTCACAAGTGAAGCTTCTTACCTGTAGTTCACATAGTGGTGACACAACAAACATGAGGAAGTGTCATTTAATCTTTGATTTTTTCATTTGTAGTTATTTTTTTTTAATATTTTTATTTATTTCTAGGAGAGAGAGAGAGAGAGACAGCGTGAGCAGGGGAGGGTCAGAGAGAGAGGGAGTCACAGACTCTGAAACAGGCTCCAGGCTCTGAGCTGGCAGTCAGCACAGAGCCCGACGTGGGGCTCGAACCCACGAACCGCGAGATCATGACCTAAGCGAAAGTCGGACGCTTAACCGACTAAGCCACCCAGGCGCCCCACCATTTGTAGTTATTAATAGCCTTTCTTTTTGTATCCTTTTCTTCTTTCATGTATGCTCTTATGATAGCAGTTTTAACAATAGTTGATTTAAAACGTAACTAGTATTTTGAAAATGAATTTACCCTAACATAGCAGGTTCTGTTTTCTTCAGTATGTGAATGGATAGTGACTCTTGAGTCTTCCAATTAGGTTTCTAATTCTCCTCATATTCTAGTAGAGTATGTGCTAATAAATTGGCTTCTCTTTACAGCTTTCTGAGAAGGATATGAGCATGCTCGAGGAGAGGATTAAGCGGTCAGCAAAGAGGCCTTCTGCTGCACCAATAAAACAAGTGGAAGAGCGACCTCAGCGCACACAGAGCATAAACTCTAATGCCAACATGCTGCGCAAAGGACCAGCTGAGGACATGTCCTCCAAACTCAAGTATGTAGATGGAGATAATTGTCTAAGAACATCTCAGTGGACTTTGCCTTGTGTGCTTAGAGCTTATCCTGTAACATAATCTCGAGTTCTTGTAGTCATTATCATGCATGACACAGTGTCTGGGTAAATGTCTTGTAGCCAAATGTTTAATCCTTCAGTCTTCATTGTCTTTGTCTTTGTCTTTGTCTCAAAACCACTTCTAAATAGTCTTGTGCCTTCTTTCACTGCTTTTCCGTGGACAGAATTATGTATCGCACTTATAGGATGTAAGTACTGCCTGCTAATTTCTCATTAGCAGGCCTCTTATATCTTTCTAACTTCTGACTTGGATTCATCCCCTCTGGAGGGCAGTTGGTTTAGAGTTTATAACTCTAAACAGGTTAGGGGTGTCCATAAGTATCCCATGTGTCAAGCCTTCCCCAGAAGTCTATTGGCTAGCAGAAGTGGCCACTCAATGCCATGTAGCTAAATTATTGGTTCACCTTCTTCCTTGTGTTATACTTGGTCATGCTTAAGATTCTGTTCTTCAGATAAGGCTAAGTAAAATGCATGCAACCCAGAATTGGCTTAGGGACTCAAAATACTACCTTCTAAGCAAGACAGCTGTCTTGGGCTGTATCTTTCATCTAATTTTAACCATTTTGAATTTGGGAACTTTAAAATACCTATTGCTTGGATGTAATGCTGGCCCTGACCTATCAAGAGTGAATATTCCTAAAAAGAGGTGACTGTGCCTCAAAGTTTAAAATGTACTGAACACTGCATGGAAGAGTACTTATGATTAGAAAAACTTAACACTGGATAATTTATCAGAAAAGAACCAGCCAGTCTAGATTTTTCTTAAATTTGTGACCAAGTAGAGAGCTTTGAGTCAGTATATTTTATGAATTTTTTCTTCCTCATCTGGAATAACAGTGCAAGGTTTGTCAGCTTTAGTGAACTGGAGAGAATTTTGGAAGGTACTGTAAATACAAGTTATAAATGATCTGCTTTGAGGGTATTCATGAACAGTGTTGTTGCCCATTGAAGGCATTTGCCTTAGACTCAAGGACTTAAATCATTCAGGGGGGCTGAAACCAGAAGTTGAACATCTGTCCTGAAGCTTTGGGGCAACTGGCAGTGCTACTCTAGCCCTTTGGTTCAGAAGTTTCTTTTAGTTCAGAAACCTCTTTTTGCTTTCCTTAGCCAAGCCCGAAGCATGAGTGGGCATCCTGAGGCAGCCCAGATGGTTCGTCGAGAATTCCAGCTGGACCTAGATGAGATTGAGAATGACAACGGTACAGTCCGATGCGAAATGCCAGAGCTTGTTCAGCACAAACTGGATGACATTTTTGAACCTGTCCTTATTCCTGAACCCAAGTAAGTTAATTTCTTTCATTTCAGTGGTGAGCAGTACATGATCAATAGAATGTATGTGTGAAAAGAGCTCTCTCTACAATCAGAACGTTTTAGAACTGATCACTGTATGGCTGGGAGCAGTTCTTTACTAAAATCTGGAGGTAGCAGAGAACTGCATAATCCCACCTCACTGGGGTGTCTTGTAACAAAGATTGAATTTTTTCCCTTTGCTCTGCTCTCTAGAATCCGGGCTGTTTCTCCACACTTCGATGACATGCACAGTAATACAGCATCCACAATCAATTTCATTATCTCCCAAGTAGCCAGTGGTGACATCAACACAAGCATCCAAGCTCTGACACAGGTAATGGGGGTACTACGCATGACAGTAGTTCCATCGGCAGCAGAGGCTGTATGAGTGGTGGCTGCATTCTGGTCACAGATTTAATAGAGGCAGCACTGCTCTGATGAAAAAATGCACAGGGACCCCTCATTGTCATCACTGGCCTCCCTGGATATGGCTGTCATAGAGCCTTGCTTTTTACACTTTTTACACTTTTTACCTCATTCACCAGAGGCTGGGAATAACAGCAGTAAGTAGGGACCAAATAACAGAACTTGCTTAGTTTTTAGTGGACAGAGAGAAATAAGTAAACAAGAAAATATCAGGTCATAGCAACTACTGTGTAAATACAACTCAGATGGGGAGATCAGAGAGAGGAACTGAATAGTTACTTAGATTGGTGGTCAGGGATGCAGGCAGAGGGAAGATAGAGTACAAAGGCTTTAGGAGAGGAATGAGTTTGGAATATTCAAGGAAACAATACAAGGCCCCTGTGCCTGGAGCAGAGTGGGCAAGGAGGAGAATGGTACGGAATGAGATTTGAGAGGTGGACAGAAAGTGTATCCTGTAGAGCTTTAAAAGTCACAGGGTAAATTGTTTGGATTTTATTTCAAGTGTGATGGGAAACCATTAGAGAATTTTAAGCAGAGAAGCTAGATATTTTCTAAAAATCATTCTCTTCTTTCTGCTTCCCTTCCCGAATAATCTAGTCCTAGAGCCAGTAAGTTGGTAGAGCAAGAAAGTCATCCACCTTGTGGCAAGGTGTTGGGGGTGGGGAGCCATAGTGGCCCAGTGTGAGGGTCTCAGAGCCCCAGCGTTGTGAGGATGGTGTCATATGGGAGAGGTGATGTAAAGTCAGGAGTCAGGGCCTAAGCAGGATGAAGAAGGTGTTCACACAGGCAGCCAGTGTGGCATGATAGTAGGACCTGAGGCAAGGTGAGGCTATCCACGTGTGTTGGAGGAGGCAGGGCAGTACGCAGGTGGCTCAGAAGGGGGAGTCAGAGCTGAAGTAGGCATCTGCATAGGGAAGAACTGGTGGCAGAGATGGGAGATTGGCCATATACAAAAAGGTTGGTCAAAGAAATATAAGGAAAATAGAAGCCAAGTTTCTTACTGTCAGAAAAAAAATGAAAGGAAAGCATAATAGAATAAACTATGGTGTTGGACCAGAACTATGGTGTCAGTGTGAACTCATGGTTTTTAGTATACAGGTGTAGAAATAAATATCAATGTCAGTGTATGTGTATGTATACATGTGGTATAAATGTATGTTTTAATATATGTGTATATGATATATATACACATTTCCTAGCTATTTTCATTGAGACGACCTGAGAACAGCAATACCCTAGCAGCAACAAGCACACCCAAATCTTGTCTTCTGAGTACCATTTCCCACTAAAAGGGAGTGAGAGCTCCATGGAGAAGGGGCAGATTCTAGCGCTGAATTAGAAAAAGTACAGGGTAATAACTGGAACATTGTATTGTACCAGACCGTAAGGATAGGCTCAAAGAATGACAGGGACATGTCATGAGGACCCAGGGGCCAACTGGAATAGATGCCCTATGTTTGAAGGGGACAGTTGGAGCATCAAAGTAAATAATGATAGTAATGAGATATAACCCAATACACTGAATAAAATTCAGGAAATTTATTAAATTCAAAAAATTTAACAAAATACAGAACCACAGTCTATGCCCATATAATTTAAAAATTTGAAGAGAAATGGGATATTTATAAATTACTTTGAGTAATTTGACAGTACAGAACCCTAGCAGACACCACCTTGAAAGATGAAATCATGTGCCACCTCATAGGATCCAGTGAGAATTCAGCCTCACTTTGCTGACATTCTAATGTCGTCTAATCATGAGGAAACCTCAAATAAATGCAAACTAAGGGATATTTTACAAATGTCAAGATCAAGAAAGTCAAGGAAGGACTGAGGATTGTCCTACACTGAAGAGAGACTAAGAGACATGACTAAATACAGTGAATGATTCTGAACTGACCTTTAGCTATGAAGAATGTGATCAGGGCAGTTGGAGAAAATGGAGCCTGAGAATTAGATGGTAATAACTTCAGTCCTAACTTCCTGATTTTGAGTGTCGTCTCATTAGACATCTCCATAAAGACAGATAGTTAGAAATGGTGGAATTGGAAATCTTAGCACAAGATTTTTGCTTTTGTTCAACAAATAATCTCCTTTTAACAGTTTTGATATTGGAGGGGATTTTGAGAAAACAGTGACTTGAATGCATGCATTCCTCTGTCACTTTTAATCCAAACCCATCTGCCTTTTCTGAGCAGAGGAGCTGCTGGGTCAGGTAGGCGGTGTCTGAAGTATGTACAAACATCAAGCTCTGTGCTGCATAAATACAAGCCTTTTCCAGAGACAGGCCCTTAAGGAAAATCTGAGGTTTAGTAGTGCAGAGCCCAGGGAAGAAGATTGAAACACCAAAATTCCTGGAAAACTCTCTTCGTCCGCGGAGATCATCATATCCTCTCAAGAAAGGGCAGTGGTGGTCTATATGAGCGCTAATGGGAGGGCCTGGTGTTCTCCCTGGCCTCCAAGGAACTCTAGGTGGCCGAACAAAAAGGCTGAATTCCCCATCCGGGGCTGGGAAGTCTCCAGCTTTTGTACCTTCAGAGACAGAAGAGCAGAAGTGCCTGCTCATGGAGCTGTGCCATATGACTGATAGATTGCCAGCTGGTGTACCAAACAGTTAGAAGGGCACAAACAGCTGTGTTTCCCCTGCTCAGATTGCCATAATTGAGGATTTCCCAAAAGACCCAAGAGTGTATCCTGACTAGGTAAACAATGATAACAAACCACACCGAAAGAGACACCCAATACCTGGGAAGACAAAACAAAATAACCAGAATGGGAATTTCCTAGCATGGTGAAACTGCTGGAGGGGACTTGATGACCTTGGGCGGGGCGGGGGGGTGGTGTATGTGGAAAGAGTGCTTAAAGAGGATTATTACATACACTCTCCTCAGGGAAAAACAAACAAAACACTGAAAAGAGAGGGTGATCACTGCTGAAACATTAGTCGTCTGAATGACAACGATGACAAGACTAGTCAGTGAGGAAAGAATAGTCTTTTCAACCAGTGATGCTGGGAGAAGTGGACATCCACATGCAAAAGAATGAAGCTGGATTCATACTATATACAAAAATTAACTCAAAATAGCCCAAAGACATACATGTAATAGCTAAAGCTATAAAACTCTTAGAAGAAAACCTGGGCAGGGAGGGGGGGGTCTCCTTGCGGTGGCGGCAGCTCAAAAGCAGTACAAACTCCAGCAGCCAGAGTCATGTCAGGACAGGCATTTAGAAAGTTTCCTCCCCTCCTTGACCAAGTTTTAGTTAAAAGGAGTACAGCCAAAACTGTAACCAAAGGAGCCATTTTGCTTCCAGAAAAATCTCAAGGAAAAGTATTGCAAGCATCAGTAGTAGCTCTCTAAAGAGGAGAGAGATTCAACCAGTTAGTGTGAAAGTTGGAGATAAAGTTCTTCTCCCAGCATATGGAGGCACCAAAGTAGTTGTAGATGACAAGGATTATTTCTGGTGACATTCTCGAAAACTGTAGACTGAAATAAATCATTATTGAAATGACATCACGTGAAGCTGCCCATTGCGGTAAAGTTGTGAAATCTTTCATCATGTAACTAATTTCCATGTTTCTCTTTTATAATAATTAAACGGTATCCAAAACAAAACAAATAAATCCTAAAAATAAAGCATAGGGGAAAATCTTCATGATACTGGACTTGAAATACTTGGCAGTGATTTCTTGGATATGATACTAAAGCAATGGCAACAAAAAAATAATAGAATTGAACTTCATTGAAATTTTAAAGTTTTATTCATCAAAGGTCGCTATCAAGAGAATAAAAAAACGCTCCACAGAATGAGAGAAAATATTTGCAAATTATATATCTGAAAAGAGATTAATATCCAGAACACATAAAGAACTCCCACAATTCAGCCACACACACAAAAAGAAAAAAAGTAAAAAATGGGCAAAGGATTTAAATCGACATTTCTCCAACGAAGATATACAAATAGCCAATAAGCACATGAAAAGATGTTTGCCATCTTTAGTCATTAGGGAAATGCAGATCAAAACCACAATGAGATACCACTTCACACCCCAGTAGGATTTTTTTTTTCCCTGAAAATGGGAAATAGGGCACCTGGGTGGCTTAGTCGGTTAAGTGACCAACTTCAACTCAGGTCATGATCTCATGGTTCACTAGATTGGGCCCCTTGTCAGGCTGTGTGCTGACAGCTCAGAGCGTGGAGCCTGCTTCAGATTCTCTCTCTGTCTCTCTCTGTCTCTCTCTGTCTCTCTCTGTCTCTCTCTCTCTCTCTCTCTCTGTCTCTCCCTCCCTCCCTCCGCCTTTCCCCTACTCTCATTCTGTCTCTCCCTCTCTGTCAAAATTGAATTTAAAAAAAATTTTTTTTAATGGGCAGTAGTATTGGCAAGGATGTGGAGAAACTGGAACCCATGTGCATTACCAGTAAGTAGTACAGCCATTTATGGAAAACAGTCTGGTGGGTCCTATAAAAAAGTTAAACAGAATTACAATAAGATCCAGCATTTCCACTGAAAGCAGGGACCCACACAGATAGTTTTGCACCAGGGTTTATTACACCAGAGTTCTTCACAACAGACAGAAGGTGGAAAACAACTTAAGAGTCCATCAACAGATGAATGGATAAACAAAATGTGGTGTATACATACAATGGAATATTATTCAGCCATAAAGATGAATGAAATTCTGATGTATGCTATAACAGGGATGAACCTTGGAAGCCTTAATGCTAAATACAATAAATCAGGCACAAAGGGACAAATATTGTATGATTACACAGATATGAGGTATCTAGGATAGGCAAAACATAGAAATAGAAAGTAGAATAGAGGTTGCCAGGGCTAGGGAAGGGCGGTGGAATGGGGAGTTATAATTTAATGGGTATGGAGTCTGATTAGGGTAATAACAAAGTTCTAGAAATAGTGGTGATGGTTACATAACATTGTAAAGGTACTTAATGCCATTGGATTATACACTTAAAAATGGCTAAAATAAGCACCTTAGTGGCTCAGTCAGTCAAGTGTCCGGCTTGTGATTTTGGCTCAGATCATGATCTCACATTTCGTGTATTTGAGCCTTGAGTCAGGCGAGCTTGCTTGGGGTTCTCTCTCTGCTCCTTCCCTGCTCATGTTCTCTCTCTTTCTGAAAATAAGTAAATAAACAACACTTTTTTAAAAAGATGGTTAAAATGTTAAATTTTATATATTTTTATTATAAGAAAATTAAAAGGGTGCCTGGGTGACTCTGTTGGTTAAGTGTCCAACTTTGGCTCAGGTCATGGTCTTGTGGTTCCTGAGTTTGAGCCCTATGTCAGGCTCTGCGCTGACAGGTCAGCTTCAGATTCTGTGTCTCCTGCTCTCTCTCTGTCCCTCCCCCACTCGCTCGCACTGTCTCCCTCTCTCTCAGAGAAATAAAAACATTTAAATAAATAAATATTTATGAGAATATTAAAAGAAAAATAAAACCCTCAGTAACAAAAATATAGCTAGGAATAAATCAAGCATTTTATATGTAAGATTTTTATAGAGAAAACTGAATGACATTAGCGAATTTCCAAATAAAGGGAAGTATAATATGTTCATAAGGTTTGGGGTTATCAAGATGCCAAATCGCCTCAAATCAACCTATACAGTCAAAGACATTCTAATCAAAATCTCAACAGTTTTCTACAGTTGTGAAGCTGATTCTAAAATTTATATGGGAGGGGCGCCTGGGTGGCTTAGTCGGTTAAGCGTCTGACTTTCGCTTAGGTCATGATCTCGCAGTTCGTGGGTTCGAGCCCCGCGTCGGGCTCTGTGCTAACTGCCAGCACAGAGCCTGGAGCCTGTTTCAGAGTCTGTGTCTCCCTCTCTCTCTGACCCTCCCCTGCTCACGCTGTCTCTCTCTCTCTCTCCCCTAGAAATAAATTTAAAAAATAAAAAAATAAAAATAAAATTTATATGGGAGGGGTGCCTGGAGGCTCAGTCAGTTAAGTGTCCAGCTCTTGATGCTGGCTTGGGTCAGGATCTCACGGTTCCTGAGATCAAGCCCTGAGTCTGGCACTGCACTGACAATGTGGAGCTTCTTGGAGTTTTTCTCTCTCCCCCTCTCTTTGCCCCTCCCTCTCTCGGTCTTTCCCTCTCTCTTTCAAAATAAATAAACCATTTTTAAAAAGTAATAAATACAGGCACCTGGATAGCTCATTCAGTTAAGTGTCCGACCTCAGATCATATCACAATCTTGCAGTTCACGAGTTCGAGCCCTGCGTCGGGCTCTGTGCTGACAGCTCAGAGCCTGGATCCTTCTTCAGATTCTGTATCTCCCTCTCTCTCTGCCTCTCCCTCACTCATACTCTTTTTCTCTCTAAAATAAATAAAACATTAAAAAAAAATTTAAATATAATTTATGTGGGAGATCAAAAGGCTTACAAATAAGGTTTTCTTGTAATTTTTGAATGTTTGTTTTTGAGAGTGCTGACCTCAGCATAGTTTTTTAACTGACCCCAGTTTTTTAAGACAGTTTTTTAATTAAATTTTTTTTAAATATATAAATTTTTTAACTTTTTTGAGAGAGTGCATGCACATAAGCAGGGAGAGGGGCAGAGAGAGAGAATCTTAAACAGCCTCCACACTTAGTGTAGAGTCCAATGCAGGATTTGATCCCACAACCCTGGGATCATGACCTGAGCTGAAATCAAGATTTGGATGCTCACCTGACTGAGCCACCCAGGCCCCCCAAGAAAGTTTTTAAAAATGATAACACAGTAGAGAGGGCTTTTATCACTGTGCATCAACATTAACTACAGAGGCACTGTAATTAAGATTGTACAGTATTGGGGTCACCTGGATTGTTCAGTTAGTTAAGTCTTCGATTTCAGCTCAGGTCATGATCTCAACGGTTCGTGGGTTCGAGCCTTCCATCAGTTTTTCGGCTTTCAGCAGGGAGCCTTCTTCAGATCCTCTGTCCCTCTCTCCATCTGCCTGTCTCCTGCTTGTGCTCATTCATTCTCTCCCTCTCTCTCAAAAAATAAAGGACAGAAAAAAAATATTAAAAATCACTTGGTAAAAGCTGAATTAATCAGTAAATGGTGCTAGGACTAGTTATTTTCCATGAGAACAACAGTATAATTAGAATGCTATTTCTTACACCAACGTATATTTCAGATGGATTAAAGACCTAGATGTGAGAAGGAAAGCTTAATAGGAGAACATTTTTTAGTTCACATTATATAAGGATTTCTTTTTAAACTAGACACAAAAAAAAAATAAAAAAATAGAAATCTTTTACTACATTAAAATTTCTGAAAACTTCTGTTTATCACAAGATACTCTGTTTATAACAAAATGAAGAGCCAAGCAGGGCGCCTAGCTGGCTCAAACAGTAGAGCACACCACTCTTGATCTCATAGTTGTGAGTTCAGGCCCCATGTTGGGCATAGAGCCTACTTTTAAAAAGTGAAAAGACAAGTTACAGATTGAGTGAATTGGTACAGATGTAGTAGATGAAAAATAAGAACATGGGAATTAAATAATTCTTAACCAATTTAGAAGTCAGAATGGTTCAAAAAAAAAAGAATAGTAGTAACCCCTGGTGGAAGGCAGGACACCAGCTTACCAGCTTGGAGGGGTGGGAAGAGGGCTTTGGGCTGTGACCAGTATCTTATAACTTGTGCTCATAGCAGATACATAGGTGCATATGCATAGAACTTCATTAAGATGTACCCTTAGGACTTGTATATTGTACCATTTTAAAGTTCAACCTTAATAAAAGAATATTAGTAAATAATAAACTAGATTTAATGAATATATATGCATACATAGAATTTTACAGTCTGAAAATATCTATATTTTTCATATCTTTTTTTTTTTTAATTTTTTTTTTAAATGTTTTATTTATTTCTAGGAGAGAGAGAGAGACAGCATGAGCAGGGGAGGGTCAGAGAGAGAGAGACACAGACTCTGAAACAGGCTCCAGGCTCTGAGCTGGCAGTCAGCACAGAGCCCGACGCGGGGCTCGAACCCACGAACCGCGAGATCATGACCTAAGCGAAAGTCGGACGCTTAACCGACTAAGCCACCCAGGCGCCCCTATATTTTTCATATCTTAACAACTGTTATAGTAAAAGATATACTCACCAAATTCTTTATTGGTTATCCAACAGACTTTTTAATAAAATCACAAAAAATACTGGCTACTTGGAACAAGTATGAGCCCCCTCACTCCCCCGGCTAGCCCTTTGATTAAAAACAAAAACAACTCTTTAATAGTGAATAGAAAAGCATTTCCCTCTAAAACTATACTGAAACTACTGAACTCAGAAAAATACATTACCTGAAATGCATTTACTATTAGAAAAAGGCTAAAATAAAGGAATCTAGTACTTATCAGAAATTAGAAAAATGAAAGATATTTGAAAGTAAGAGATAATAATGCTACAGTTCATGAAATGGATGGGGTTTTTTTTTTTCAAAGTTTATTTATTTTTTAGTAATATCCATACCCAACATGGGACTTGAACTCACAACCCCAAGACCAAGAATCGCATGCTTATCTGACTGAGCTAACCGGATGCCCCTAAGATGAATTTTTAAAATAACAAATCTAAATTTATTTCTTGTAAAACAAAACAAATTCCTTAATAGCCTAATTAGAGAACAAAAATATATGTATCAGGAATGAGGAAGGAACCAACCATAGATGTGGAAGAGATTAAAAAACAGAAGAAACCACATGTAACCCTGTAGAAATTTTAAACAGTTCATCTCCCTCCCCCAAATTTTTGAAATAACCAGGGGATTTGGGGAAAACATTAAAAAACAAGGAAGGAAACCTAAGAAGAATAAGAAAAGACACATTTGAGCATATAAAATTTTAAGATTTTAATCTGCAGAAATCTACCATATACTATCAGTAAATAAGTGGTATATTCTGCACATATTGTGGAATATATTTGCAACCCATGACCAATAGAAGATTAATAGCCACAGTAAACAGAGCTTTTATTAACTCCGTAGAAAAGGAGAACCCAATAGAGATATAACCAAAAGATGTGAATAGGCAAATCACAGAAGATATCCAAATGGCCAGTAAATACGTATAAAGAGGGACTCCTGGGTGGCTCGGTTTGTTAAGTGTCTGACTCTTGATCTCAGCTCAGGTCTTAATCTCAGGGTCACGAGTTCAAGCCCTGCTTTGGGCTCCACACTGGGCGTGGAGCCTACTTTAAAAAGTAAATAAAGTAGCAATAAGATAGCATGTTATAAGTAAAAAGCATAATAACATAAGCCAGTAGAGCTTGTGGAAAAACAGCACTCATGCATTAAATGTAGAAATGGAAATAAAATGTTAATGCCTTTTTTTTTTTTTTTAATTTCAGAGAGAAGGAGTGAGTGTGCGTGTGAACAGGGGAGAGGGGCAGAGGGGGAGAGAGAGAATCCTAAGCAGCCTCCATGCTCAGCATGGAGCCCAACGCGGCTGATCCTGTGACCCTGGGATCATGACCTGAGTTGAAACCAAAAGTCAGATGGATACTCCGTGCTTCTCTGGCCGCCCCAGTGTGCCTTTTTAAAGAAAAGGAGACAGTAATATGTATTATACCATAATTTGAATTGTTGTTCATTCTCTTAGAAATAAAACACAAGTACATTAGGATACATATACAAAGATGTTTATTGTAACATTATGTATAGTAAACAGAATAACCAAACTGAAAATACATTGAAAGTTAGGGAATAATTGAGTAAACTTTAGTACGTGCATATGTGGACTGTTAATGCAGCCTTTAAAAATAGAGCTATTCCTGTGTCCTTTAGGGAATTTCATAATTTTCTGTTGAGCTAGAAAAGCTAGATGCAGGGGCGCCTGGGTGGCTCAGTCGGTGAAGTATCCGGCTTCGGCTCAGGTCATGATCTCGCGGTTCGTGGGTTCGAGCCCCACATCGGGCTCTGTGCTGACAGCTAGCTCAGACCCTGGAGCCTGCTTCCGATTCTGTGTCTCCCTCTCCCTGACCCTCCGCTGCTCATACTGTCTCTATCTCTCTCTCTTAAAAATAAATAAAACATTTTTAAAAAGGAAAAAAAAGAAAAGCTAGATGCAGAGAAGTATATGAACTATAATCCTCTGTAGGATAAACAACAGCCTAAACCTTGACCCCATTTGTGTGTGCACATGTCGTTGTATATGACTCTGTGAACATGAATGGATGTGGACCAGGTTGTTAACGTTAATTACCTTAGAAAAAGAGTAAGCTTCCCCTTGGGGAAAAAAAGTATTTTTTATGGTGTCTTTGTTGAAACAACATTGTTAAACAGCCCCAGTTATATAAAGTTGTATATGCTTATGAGGTATGACACACATAAAGATATAAATGAAAGTAGGACCACTGGCTTCCACAATACCAGCGGGCACCATTCCCACTGCGGTCTGTCAAAGTGGCGTTCCTGGGAGTTGCTCAGTAGGACAGCCCTGTGGGAAAGGAGGGTCATTAGGGGCACCTGGGTGTCTTGGTCAGTTGAGTGTCCAGCTCTTGATTTCAGCTCAGGTCATGATTCTAGGGTCTTGAGATTGAGCCTGAGTTGGGCTCTGTGCCAAGCGTGGAGCCTGCTTAAGATTCTCTATCCCTCTTCTCCATTCTTGCATGCTCTCTTAAAAAGGGGGGGGTCATTGAAGATAGACATGCTTGTCTCTGGATGTTATTTATGTAATCATAAAAATAAGAACTTTTTCCAGTAGAACGGGGAATACATGTTTTCCCCACAGTAGTGCATTTTACCATTAGTGACAACCAATGTACCAAACCAAAAAGAGCACCAGAATCAGGATGTGGGAAACCTGAGTTTTGAGTTTGGACTAAGTAGTCTCATCTTTCTGAGGCTCACTTTTCTCAGGTAGTAAATAGAGATCTTACTAACTTACCTTACTGCTTCTCCAGAGCTATTGAATGATCAAATGAAATGATGGGTATTCACTTTAATAGATGAGACATTTAAACATAGGGATTTTATTCCCAAATCTTCTAGATAGCAAACCTTTTAGAATAGAATCTGTGACTAATTCACCTAACAGTATCTTGTTCAGTTAGTATCTGCTGAGTGTTTGAATCCCTAACGACTAGTTATTTATATGTGGGTTGTGACTGGATTTATTTTCAAGGTAACATATTATTATAAGTGCTTATTATAGACATCCTTGTAATATTTTCCTGCTACTTAGAAATGTGAAGCTTGGAGACTGTATCTTGGGGGTTGTTTTGTTTTTGTTTTTAATTTTAGTTAACATATCTTGGGGTTTTTGTTATCAGATCGATGAGGTCCTGAGACAGGAAGACAAAGCTGAAGCTATGTCTGGCCATATTGATCAGTTTCTGATAGCCACGTTCATGCAACTAAGACTCATCTACAACACACATATGGCAGATGAGAAATTGGAGAAAGATGAGATCATCAAGCTTTATAGCTGTATCATTGGCAACATGATTTCGGTAAGGCCAACTCTACAGAACCTGAGCTTCCTTTCAGTCTCTCATCCTGCTTGGGTTCTAGAACCTGAATCTGTGCAGATGTTTCATTGAAGCCTACATCATGTACAGAGTTTTACTTGCAGACTGCGGACTACTTTCATTGGATGTTGGGCGACACTCCAGCTTGCCTTATTGCTAGGGTACAAAATAGAATGCTTACATACTAACTAGAATTCTGCTTCCTGCCAGTGTCTTCATCAGAGATGGTAGGACCCCTGGCTGCACTGTCACAGATAACTGCTCACAATAAAAGTAGTCTTACAACAGAAAGGAAGGAAGCACTCCAGTTAGTTTTGGCTATTTCTGGAGGTTTGAGGGAGTCTGCTGATTTTTTTCCCCTACTACTCTGAATTTTTTTTAACATAGTGTAATTGTTTGTGCCACCCACATTTATCTTCACTGCTCTATCTATTGGGTTTCATACCTAACACAAGTATGATTGGATAGCTGTTTCAGATAGAAAGCCTTGCCCGGGAGGCCTCCACTGGAGTACTGAAAGACCTGATGCATGGCCTCATCACCTTAATGCTGGACTCTCGGATTGAAGATCTAGAGGAAGGACAGCAGGTGATCCGCTCTGTGAACCTCTTGGTGGTGAAGGTTCTGGAGAAATCAGACCAGACCAACATCCTGAGGTATATCTGTGCTCTCATCATTTGAGCCTGCAACAGCCTCTCTTCTGTCTACCCATAGAAACCAAAGTCACTAAGACCAGTTATAACTATAGGTTTGCTTAATAAATTGACTTATTACTCTTTTCTTCCTCATGAACCAAAAGTGTTCTGAGATAGCAGCTAAAACTAGTAACGACTCAGTAAGCCAGCCAGCATCAAGAATTTTCTGGAATAGGGGTGCCTGGGTGGCTCAGTCAGTTAAGCATCCAACTCGTGGTTTCGGCTCAGGTCACAATCTCACAGGTTCATGAGTTCGAGCCCCACATTGGGCTCCACCTGACAGTGCAGAGCCTGCTTGGGATTCTCTGTCTCCCTCTCTCTCTGCTCCTCCCCTACTTTCACTGTCTCTCTCTCAAAATAAATAAACTTTAAAAAAATTATAAAGAATTTTCTAGGATAGAACTATCATGCTTGTTGGTTACCTCTCCTTTCATGTATATCTCAGGTGCATTTCTCTCTCAGCTACCAGTGACAGTGAAAACCAGAGTGACAGGCTTTACCATTTATCAAGTGGTAACTGAGAAAGCTTAAATGATTGATGTTTATTTTCTTTATAGCTGAATGTCAAGTAATTAGAAACAATCCTGATCCATAGGCTTTCAATTTATTAGATGGATACAGAATATTTACACTTGGCCTTTCAATGTAATTAGAATGCACATTTGAAGCTTATTAATGCTATCATGCTGGGATTTTTTTTCTAGTGCCCTACTTGTTTTGCTCCAAGACAGTCTGCTAGCAACAGCCAGTTCTCCCAAATTCTCAGAGCTTGTTATGAAGGTAAAGTTGAAATAATTTGATCTCTTTTCTTCCAAAGATGCAATATGTTGTTAAAGTGTGTAGAAAGGGCAGTTGAAAGTAAGACATAGACTCAGATCAACCAAGGCACACTTGAAAAAATATACTTGGTCTCCAGTTTATACCCTATGCTCAGGCCTCAACAGTTCTTGGCCTCAATCAAAAGGGAAAGACGAATTATCCTAGAAGCAAAAGGCAATTAGTTTGATGAAACAAATTTTATACCTTTTTTGGGAAAGAGGTGTGTATAGCCCTGTAATATTTTAGCCCCTTGAACAGAAGACCCTAAATGAATATATCTACAACATGATAACATTGTTATTACACTGTAATTGAGTTTGTGTCCTTGGGTCAGAACTGTTCTACTGTTGGGTCCCATGCCCAGTTCTCCACACCTTCTCACCATTTAAGGTCCATCTCCAGGGAGTGAGAAGGAGGTGTGGGGATGATTACATGGATGGCTCGTAACGCTCTTGCCAGCGATGTGCTTTTAGTTTTAGCAGCTAAACTGAAAAGACATGGTGGTGTTCCACGCTTATATCCCTGACCATCTTTTTGGAAGTGACCGCAGAGCTTAGGGCAGGTGAAGGCTAATAGGAATGGTCCTCATTCTTCAGCTGTTCCTCCTTTCTTTCTTTTTCCAATAGTGTCTCTGGAGAATGGTTCGACTCTTGCCTGATACCATCAACAGCATTAATCTGGACAGAATTCTTCTGGACATACACATTTTCATGAAGGTCTTCCCCAAAGAGAAACTGAAGCAGTGCAAAAGTGAATTTCCCATAAGGACCCTAAAGACGCTGCTGCACACTTTATGCAAATTAAAAGGGCCCAAGGTATGTGAGAACAGCAGCCAGCTGGTCCCTGAGGGAGCTTGAGAGAACATTGTGCATTGCTGTCATTTCAATGTGCGTGTGTCTCCTGCAGATCCTAGACCACCTAACGATGATTGACAACAAGAACGAATCTGAGCTGGAGGCCCACCTCTGCCGGATGATGAAGCACAGCATGGACCAGACCGGGAGCAAGTCTGATAAAGAAACGGAAAAGGGAGCATCTCGAATAGTAAGTGTCCTGGCTTGAAAGACTGAGGGTGGTGATCCTGTCACAGACGTAAGTGCTGGAGCCCATCTTTCTGAGGGTCTAAGGTAAAGGCTCAGGAATTGGGCCGGTCACTCTCCTGCTGAGGTGTCAAAACCATTTTCTACCTTTAAGTTTTCAAATATGAACTAGTTCTAACCACGTGCCTCTTGGTCCCTAAGAAAGGTTTCTGTACTTGTGCTTAAGGCTTTGGTTGTCAGATACATCCACTGAGCTCTACTGATTTAGGGAGGAATGGGCCAAGGTCCTTCCTCCTCAGGTTTAGTTGAAAACCTACAGGCATTAAGTAACCCAGAATGTTAGTGTTTTCCACGCAGACATTGGTGCTTCTGTCATCCACAGGAACATACCAGCCTCAGTTCTTATCCAGCCATGGGTTCCTAATTAATAACTCAGGTCTAGCCAGTCCTTTGTGTCTTTCAATTTCAGGATGAAAAATCATCAAAGGCCAAAGTGAATGATTTTTTGGCTGAGATTTTTAAGAAGATTGGCTCTAAAGAGAACACCAAAGAGGTAAGAGGGAAAGGGTCGACCCAAATGGGCTTCAGCTTTATAGAGAAGGGCCACTGACTAATGTGTACCTCCTCTTCCTTTTTCTTATTAACCAGGGCCTAGCAGAGTTATATGAATATAAGAAGAAATATTCAGATGCAGACATTGAACCATTTCTGAAAAATTCCTCCCAGTTCTTCCAGAGCTATGTTGAAAGAGGCCTTCGGGTGATTGAGATGGAGAGGGAGGGCAAAGGCCGTATTCCCACATCAACAGGTATGGTTTCCTCTAGTAGCTGCAGGGATGAGCTCAAAATACCTCCGAGCTCAAGAACTAGAGGTTTTGATTGGTTTACATTTATGCCTGCGCTCTTCAGTACTTAATTGTCACCAGTGATGTTCACATGGCTACAGTCAGTTCTGTCACCTGACTTGACCCATCATCAGTGTTTAACAAGGACAGTGTTCCCTGCCCTTGAAACAATTTCTTCCCTGGACTTCTAGGGCTTCTTCCCTGTCCGTTCTCTTTGGTCTCCTCCTACCCAGCCTTCCTGGCCTCTTCCTTCTTGGTCTCTGATTCATCTTCTCCTTGAACTCTTCATGTTGGTGCTCCCCAGGCTTTGGTCGGTAACCGTCTCTTCTTACCCTCATTCCCTTAACTAATCCATGTAGTCTCATCACTTGAGATACCGTTTACATGCCAGGAAGGCCCAGTGTTGTTTTGGGTCCAGCCCAAAGCTTCTTCCTAATCCCAACAGACACATCCTGTGTGACGCCTCCACTTGGGTCTCTAGTAGGCAGGGTAAACTCAACATGTCACTGCTAAGCTCCAGGTATTCCTCCAAACCCTGCTGTTTCCTTTCTTCTCCATCTGAGGTGATGGCAACTTTGTCCGTCTAGTTTGCTTAGACCCAGAGCCTTTGAGTCTTGTCTTCCTCTCTGTCAGGAAATCCTTTTGGCTCTGCCTGCACACTGTGTGCAGAGTCCACATGCTCCTCTCATGACCTTCCCGGCTGCTGCCCTGATGTGAGTGTCATCATCTCTCACCTGGTTTATGGCACTGTCTCTGAGCTGACTTCCTGGCTCCACTGTCGCCTTCCCATGTTTATTTCCACACATAGCATCAAACAGCACTTCTCAAGTGTTTTCCAAAGGCTCTCCCTTTCTCAGCAAAAGCAAAAGGCCTTCTAGAGATCTCCGAGGTTCTATATTGTAAGGCCTCCTGAAGCCACCAGCCACATCACCTACTCACTCCACTCCAACTCCCATTCGACTCCAGCCCCCACCAGCCTCCTTGCTGTTCTGGAACACAGCAGGCATGGACCTGCTCAGGGCCTTTGCACCAGCTGTTTCTTACATGTAGATTGCTCTTTCACAAGATAGCCTTTGGCTCTCTTTCTTCCATCAGATCCTTTGTTCAGACACCACTATCTTGGGGAGACCGTTCTTAACATTTGTAATCTACCCTCCACCCCTTGATAAGCAAACCATGGTATGTCCATATGTAGACCTTCTGTTCATTACACTTTGAGGAAAGAAAAAAAAACTCTTAAGGTCTCAGGTGTAATTTAAGGTGTAAAAAAGAAAAGAAAAATAATTTCAGAAAACACACCTGAAGCTTCAGCCTAGCAAAATATATGGTGAGAGAGAACATGACTGGAATCTGAAAACCACAGAGGATCACTTCTCAGCCTTCTGGCTCAGACCAAGTGTGAAAACCACAAAGGAACAGTTTTACAGGCCAACAAATTTGGGAATGTAAGAGGAGGAGTTTCACAGACGTCACAGAGAGCTAACTGCAGGACGAATGTGAGAGCTCTGCTCTGCATGGTTTAAGACTCTTGACAGCTCGTTTCTAGAACTGACACCTCCAATGTCTTCCTTTTGTCTCTAGATGCTGAGAGCAGTAATTTACAGCTACTGGCTTTTCCACTATGGGAAAGTAATGTTTCAGCTTAGCATTGGAGAAGCTTTCATTCCTGTCATTCAGCAGTACCTGTTGAGTGCCTGCTGTGTGCCTGGCAACAAACGGACAAAACCCTCTGCTGGAATTTAAAGTCCACCAGGATAGGGCACCTGGGTCGCTCAGTCGTTAAGCATCTGACTGGCTCAGGTCATGATCTCACAGTTGGTGAGCACGAGCCCCGCTTCTCTCTCTCAAATAAATAAGTAATAGATAATAAATGAGCAGATCATCCACAAGGGTAGAGACCGACACCGAACAATTACCCTCATAAATACGTTATATGGTGTGTCACGGGGTAGGCAGACATACCGTGGTTTGCTTGGTCGAGGCAGAGCCCCCTTTTCTCACTTCCAAAGTCCTCTCTGGTGACATCCAACATTTGATTAATACTTGGGGCCTGAACAACACATTTGTGACACACGTGCGTGTCCCCACCGATGCCTGAGCGGTTTTGTGTGGAGAGCATTCCCACACCCCTCGCTGCCGGCTCTCACATCCTCCTCCGCCCGCCCTCCCCGTCAGGGCATTCTCCTCGCGTTTGCGTCAGAGGTTCCTTTTTTCCCTCCGGTGACCTTGTGTGCGACTTTTCGGTTTGCCATAAGGGAGTTTTTCTTCCCAGGACCTTATCTCTTTGGCTTAGAAAATGCACTTTCTAACGCATTTTCTTTGATCTCAGCTTGGGTGTTTTAAATGCCTGCATTTTGTAATTGTTCCTTCTCAGAAATTTAAGAACTGTGACAGACTTTTTTGGTTTTTCCCCTCTCCTGCCAGAATATTGTTCTCCGTGCTGGGAGTGACAGATGCTCCCCTTCCTCCCCCTTCTTTGGGTGTTTATGGGACACCTCCGTTTCCGCCTCGCCCCCACGAATACGCTGTAGCCTTCAGCTCCTTACTCTCCTCACCGGTTTGAATAAGCACTTCCCCCTGTGTGTCACCTGGTCCAAACCGAGTCTGATCGTTGCCAACATTTAAAGTCCACAGGTTTCTCAGCTGGACACTTACCATAGCGCCAGGAGTAGCGTAGGCCTTTTGGCCCGCCCAGCTCACCGTGGGGTCATGGGATACAGCCCCGCACACGCCAGGATGTAGATGCACGGCCCGACCTCCATTCTGCTCTTTGTTGATTCCTGAAGCTCTCACTCAATTTGTCTGGTGTATTTCAGAGCACCCTTCTTCACCAACTCCAGATGGACTCTTCTGGATTTTTTCAGTCTTTATAATGCCGATATCTAGGTCCCAAATCGTTCGCTGTGGCGGCAGATTAACCAGGCCAGACTGGAAGTGGGACGTGGGTACCCCTGAGTGTCCTTTCCACATTTCCTCTCTAGGCATCTCCCCTCAGACGGAGGTCACATGTATGTCTGCTCCCACAAGCACAGTGTCCTCCATTGGTAACACAAACGGAGAGGAGGTGGGACCGTCTGTCTACCTGGAAAGACTCAAAATCCTCCGACAGCGCTGTGGTCTGGACAATACAAAGGTACCGCCCCTTTCCTTCCGCGTGGCTCAGGGACAGGCTGGCCCGTGTCGCTCCAGAGCTGCCCACTGACCCGCTTTGCCAATGTCTCCCCTTGTCTCCACAGCAAGATGACCGACCTCCGCTGACCTCTCTGCTCTCCAAGCCAGCAGTTCCCACCGTTGCCTCTTCCACGGACATGCTGCACAGCAAACTCTCGCAGCTCCGGGAGTCCCGGGAGCAGCACCAGCACTTGGACCTGGATCCTCACCAGACTCACTCTTCAGGATCCATGGCCACGTCCTCGTCCTCCACAGCGAACATCGACGACTTGAAAAAGAGACTGGAGAGAATAAAGAGCAGTCGCAAGTGAAGCTGCCCCAGCCCCCCGGCTCCCCGCAGCTTCGTTCAGTTCACTAAACTCGGGAGTCCTCCTAGTAGAAGGGCCTCGGCGGGCCCGGCGCACACAGACTGGCCGGCTGGGCCGCGGCGCGGGTCTCTGTACATACTCTGCTTCTCCGCCAGCGCCCGCCTCTAGAAGACCATCCGTGTAGTAGTTTAGTGCACAGACTTGTAAACAGCTGCCCTCCTCTCAGCTCCGACTAGTCTCCATAGCCTTGGTCTTTTATTTTTAACTGCTCATTTGTAAAGTCGTCCTGATCTTTCCTAGCTTTTAACTATTAGACACTCTTTAATAGTTCTTCCTTTGAGTTGGTGAGCTCTTCTCCCTGTAGCCCTGAGGGGTCCCTGTATTCTGTATGAATGCATGGCATGACACAACTAATTTAAGAGTCTTTTATAAATAAAGTTTGCATTAACTAGAACTGCCTCCCACGATGCTCCGTATCTGGGCAGCTCTCTCTGTCGTCTATTCTTGGGCCCGGCCGGCCAGCAGCCAGAGAAGGCTTAGGAAGGACTGCTCACGGAGCACCGCCGGGTCCGGGCGCACAGACGTGGGCTTCTGCTCCCTTGGGAGGAGCAGCAGTGCTCCTTCTCTGCTTTCCAGGTGCAGCTCCCAGGAGAGCAGAGTCATCCCTTCCTTCCCCATTTTGAGGTCCTGGCCATGACTTCCCTCCCACCAGCACTGTGGTTCCAAGGAGCTCTCAGGCTTCCTGCCACTTCGCACGCGAGGTGGGGCCCCCAGATGGCGGGGCCACGGTGCTGCTTACTCGGGGACTGGACTGGGGGGCTCAGGAGCTTCCTGCCTGGTTTCTGACTCGGAGTCTAAACCCACAGCTGCTTCACAGTCTGAGGACCGGAAAGTGAATGGAGGAGTGTCCTCCAGGAGAAATTCCCCAGGGCCTCCTTCCACAGTCAGAAAAGCTCCTTAGTACTAAGAGGCTCTGGATTCACACAGGTGACTTCCTGGGTAGCCAGTGGGGTCAAGGAACATTTTTCTAAACTACCTTTTACTCAGCTGGCACTGAAGCAATGAAAGGCTGACAAAGTTGCTTCGTGGCTCTCAGGTGGCCCCTGTGCTGCCTGAAATCACACCCGCCTCTCCCCCCGGAGTGGGAACACAGGAGTAGGCGTTCCCTGGAAGGAAGATGGAGGCGTTAGTTCGCTGCTGTGCTAGGACAGCGTATTTGGAAAGAGTGGCTGTGCCTGGTCAGCAGTTTGTATGCTGGCAGCTGTGTTGAAGGGAAGCAGTCTTGAGAATGTGTGCCCTGGTTTCAAAAGTAGAGTTGGGATAGTCTAATCCTTAATCCGTTTCCCCAGTCTGGTTAAAAGCTCTGGCTGGGGGCGCCTGAGTGGCTCAGTTGGTTAAGTGTCCGACTTCGGCTCAGGTCATGATCTGGCAGTTTGTGAGTTCAAGTCCTGCATTTGGCTCTGTGCTGATAGCTCAGAGCCTAGAGGCTGCTTAGGATTCTGTCTCCCTCTCTGCCCCTCTCCCACTCATGCTCTCTTTGTCTCTCAAAAATGAAAAAACATTAAAAAATAAATTTTAAAAAAGCTCTGGGCTGCCGAGGTCCTGCAAACTCACTGAATTTCCAGTCTCCCCCCTGCTTTCTGGTCAACCAGAACCAAACAACAAGGGCAAAGGAACTCAGTCCTAATTCTCTGTTCCCTAATGTACTGAAAAATGGGAAGGGAAAATAAAGGGGAAGGAAGGAGATAAAGGTACTTACCTTCAGTCCCCTCCCACTCTAAACCAGGTAGTTTATAGAGATCTTAGTTGGGAGATTCTAGGCCACAAATGGGGACCATGGTGGCATCCATGCTCTTCCCCCAACGAGCTCAGGGATGAGACTTTACAGCACAGTCCTCCAGAGAATTACCAGGTGATCGGCATTTCACACCAGCTGAAACTCCGCGCCCCACCTGTCGTGGGCTGTGGTGCCTCGCTCCCGAGCCACAGCCACACCGAAAAGGAGTGGCCATAGGCCTTGGTGCTGCTGGAAACCTGGTGGAGCCGCGCGGAGGGGCAGTGGTGTGTCAGAGCCGTGCTCCATCCAGGCCAGTGACCTCTGCCAGGAGCAACCTTCAAGAACGTGCTGTGACTCTTGGGACTTTTACATTTGTCCAAGCCCTTTATGAATCTACTTATACATCCTCTATGCCCTGTTTCGTAGAGAAACAAATTGCTCAGGTCTGATAACTACTATGTGAGTAGAAATTCCAGGAAGCAACAACCCCACCAACGTGCTATTTGCAGGGGCCAGAGGGGGGAAGTGGTAAGTGCAAGACAACTTTGACCACGTCAGGTAGGAGTGAGCATACAGGCAGCGGTGACTTATGGACAGCTTATCAGGTCCTGGGCACTTTGCTAAGTACACTATGCACATTACCTAAATTACTCCTCAAAACCTACTGAGGTGAGTAGTGTCATTACATCCATCGTCTGTGTAAGGAGGCAGGCTCATGAAGTCAAGTGCCTTGTCCATGACTCTCCCTTTCCTATCCCAGAGTAGCAAACCCAGGCATTCTGACGCTGGGGCCCACACTCCTAACCACCATATCCCACAAGACTCTCAGATGAAGGCACTTCAAATATTCAAACTGTTTGGGGCATTAAAACAATGTCATTTTAATGACACGCAGAGGGGTGTAGGGACTTACGAGGAAAGTGAGAGATAAAGAGAAAGGTGTACCTACTCACCCCTCGTCGCTCCGGTCTTCCCGTCGCCTCCTCTCTGGTCCTGGGACAAGTGCTTTACCGCTCTGACCGCAGAGTGACCGAAAGCACAGGCTTCGGTATCTTCTGTGCTCCAAGTCCAACTCTGACCCTTCTTAACTCCGTGACCTTGGACAAGATGCTTTTCCTAACTGGTTTCCTCACCTACCTCTTACGGGCATGAAATGGGATAACCCACAAAGGCCCCGAGTCTGGAAACATTTTCAGTGCTCCTACAATCAGGCCGCCACCACCCCATCACCTGCCCCCCGCCCCATTCCAGGCCCGGGGAACCCGCTAAGTCCTGTTCCTCCAGTCGGACTGGCTCTTCCTGAGCTGCCCACGAACAGCACTGGGAGCACGGAGGCTTATTGGCAGGCACTTTTATTGAGAACTATAGTTTTTGGAACAAAGCACAAAAATAATTCTTCCACTGACTTGGTTTCTGTTGATTTTGCGGTGAGGAGCCTAGAAGGTGAGCAGTCCCCTAACTTCCAGACTGATCAATGACCTTCCGTATCCACCTCTTCAGGCGGAACACGTGTGTATAGAAGCCATATTTTCCATTCCTGTCACAGCCTTCACCCCATGAGACGATGCCCATTTGATACCAGCGGTTGTTGAAGGGGCTCTGAGGAAGAAACATGGGGATTCCAACAGTCAAGTCCAAGGCAGTGACGGTATTACCCTGTCAGGCAACTCCTTCTGAAGAGTGGGTCCATCCGTACCCACCCGCTGCACCCTCAGAAGATCTACCCACCAGCTCCTGGCCTTTAGCAATGCTTACCTTCATGACAAAGGGTCCCCCACTGTCGCCTTCACAAGCATCCCCTTGCTTCCCTTCACTGGGCTTGAAACCTTGAGAAGAAAACAGCAGAGCTCATGCTCCCTCCACTCCCCTGGAAGACACAACTGGCAAGTGTCCACTTGACCCTTTGTGGTCATCCTTGACTCCTCACTTCCTCACCCCACACAGCCAGTCCTTTATCACAGCTCTGTCTTCAGCCCGCATCCCAGTCAGCCACTTCTCACCGCCTCCATCCCTGCTCGTGGCACAGATCTCTCTCCCCTGAACTAGTTCCCCTGGATCGCTCGCTCGCTCGCTCGCTCTCTCACACACACACATCACCCGAATACAGAACACCCAAATTTCAAATCAATTTAATATATTTAATAGGCATCTGATATTAACACTTACATGGAGAGGAGGAGGTAAATATCTACTAGAAAAAAGAGCTGGGTATAACTGAATTGGAACCTTGTAAATGACCCCAAATCTACAAAATGAATGGATGCCAACTGAAGAGATCCATACCAAGATACTAGGGAAACAAAAAATAAGAAGAAAAAGCACCTTGGCTAATAAAAATTCTCCCCCCTCCAAAAAAACAAAACAAAAAAGACAAAAAAAAAAACAAAAAAAACCCCAAGAAACAGAGGAAAACTGTAACAATGAAATTTCCTCAAGCAAATGGAACAGAACACCTTGAATCAGACATCCAAAAATTTAATATAAATGGACAACTCAATAGGAAGAAATGCAGAGAAAAGGGACTGAAATGGACCTCAGACCAAAGAAGAAATTGGAGTCTTACAAGAAAAATAAGACCATGGAACAAAACTAATATTTGTTATATAATCCGAGAAAACTTCACAGAAATAAAATAAGATTAAAGGCATACGTTGAAAGGATCCACACAGAGGAGCCGGCCAAAAATGACCTGAAACACTCTGCTTTGAGACAGAGCCCAATAAAACTTCAAAGACAAAGGAAAAAACCCTCAAAGCCTCCAAGCACAAAAGACCAAATACCTCACAAGTTCCAAAGAATTACACCAGCATCGGATTTTCAAAAACAACATACAAAGTAAGCAGCAGCAAAGCTACACTTCTTTTAAAAATTCAAGGAAGGAAAATATAAGCCATGGATTTCATATGCAGCCACTCAGAGCTTCAGGTGTCAAGACTACAGAAAAACAACTGCAAACACAAACTCGGGAAATTCTACCCGCATAACCCTTGTTGAAGAACCTGCTTCATCCAACCAAGAGATGAATGCTTCAGCAAAGGGACTGATTAACTGTCCTGACAAGCAGAAAAAATGCAGCTGAAAATATCAAAGATCCTGAAAGAGGAAAGTAAAGTAAACTCACTGTTGTGTAGCCAACAGGTAGGAATTAACAATTAATAGGTCATATAAGAAAAGAAGGAACAAAGGGCATTTCAAAAAGGTAGAAGCCCAAAGATAATCATTAGTACAGAAATGCAAATCTTTATAAATAAATTTAAAAACACACAAAAAAATCACATAGAAAAAAAACACAGCAAATGAAACATAATACATGTAATAATCACAAAATAGGAATACAAATTCAATCATATCCATAAATGTGAATGGGCTTAACTCAAAAAAGAAAAAGATATTTTTTCTTTTTTTTTTTAAAGTTTATTTATTTTGAGAGAGAGAGAGAGAACATGAGCAGAAGAGGGGCAGAAAGAGAGAGGGAGAGAGAGAATCCCAGGCAGGCTCCATGATCTACACAGAGCCCAATGTGGGGCTCAATCTCACAATGGTGAGATCATGACCTGAGCCAAAATCAAGTCAGACATTTAACTGACTGAGCCAACCATGTGCCCCCCCCCAAAAAAAAGATTTTTAATTTAACTCACAAAGCAAGACCTAACTATGCTAGAAATGAGACAAAACAAAGTGATTCACAGAGGCTAAAATTGAAGGGATGGACAAAGGTATGTCCAGTGAATGGAAACAAAAAATGAGGCAGAGACAATGATTCTGAAATTGAAAATTTAAGGAAGTACATTTTTAATGCTAAAAGCCACAATTCACAATGAATAAATAACAGTTATGACTATCTGCACTAAACAGCACTGCAACCACATTTATAAAGAGACTATAAGCAATGCAAGGAGACGGGCAGAAATACATTAATAAAATTTAACCCAAGTTCAGTATAAGACAGATCAAGTGACCTGAAAAAAATAAGGATATAAATGACCTAAATAAGAGGGTGCCTGGCTGGCTTAGTAAAGTGTATGTCTCTTGATCTTGGGGTTGTGAATTCAAGCCTCACATTGGGTGTAGAGATTACTTAAAATATAGGGGCACCTGGGTGGCTCAGTTGGTTAAGCGTCTGACTTCTGCTCAGGTCATGACCTTGCAGTTTGTGAGTTCGAGCCCTGTGTCGGCCTCTGTGCGGACAGCTCAGAGCCTGGAGCCTGCTTCAGATTCTGTGTCTCCCTCTCCCCTCCCCCACTCATGCTCTGTCTCTCAAAAATGAAGTAAAAAACACTAAAAAATAAAAATGAAATGTAAATAAATAAATGAGACCTAGATAATAAGTGATAAGATGCATTTATGGATATGTATCAAACTTCACACGTGGATAACAGAGAGCACACCTACCCACCTCCAGTACACCTGTAATAGTCACAGAAATTGATCAAACAGCTCTCTTTCAAAACAAAAATCAGTTCCATAAAGTAGAAATATTACAAACAATACTCTTGGATCATCATGCAGCAAAATTCAAAATTATTACCAAAATCAAAATATAAAAGGGCCATCCCATCTGGAAATTTAAAATCATATTAAGCAGGGGCACCTGGGTGCCTCAGTCCATTAAGCGTATGACTTCAGCTTAGGTCATGACCTCACAGTCCATGAGTTCAAGCCCCATATTGGGCTCTGTGCTGACAGCTCAGAACCTTTGGATTCTATGTCTCCCTCTCTCTCTGACCCTCCCCGGCTTGCACCCTGTCTCTCTCTCAAAAATAATATTTAAAAAAAAATCTCAACAAACATTTTTTTTAAAAGTTTCTTTAAACCTATTAAACAGGGGTGCCTGGGTGGCTCAGTCAGTTGAGCAGCCAACTCTTGATTTTGGATCAGGTCATGATCTCAGGGTTCATAAGATCAAGCTCCACATCGGGCTCTGTGCACACAGTACAGAGCCTGCTTGAGATTCTCTCTCTCCTTCCTCTGCCCTTTTCCTGCTCCCACACACTCTCTCTCAAAAATAAATAAACATTTTAAAAAATCTATTAACTCTTGGGCAAAAGAGGGATACAAACTGAAAGTACGGAATTTTTTTTAATGTTTATTTATTTACTTTTGAGAGAGAAAGAGAGCATGAGCGGGGGAGGGACAGAGAAAGAGAGAGAGACACAGAATCTGAAGCAGGCTCCAAGCTCTGAGCTGTCAGTGCAGAGCCCAATGTGGGGATGAAACTCACAAACTGTGAGATCATAACCTGACCCAAAGTCAGCACTTAACTGACTGAGCCAAGTGGGTGCCCCTGAAATTACAGAATTTCTAAAAATAATGATAATGAAAACACTATGCAGTACTTTCTGTGAACAGAGGAAAATGTATAGCCCTATTCAGTTAAAATTAAAAAACAAAAATAGGGGGCGCCTGGGTGGCTCAGTCGGTTAAGCATCTGACTTCAGCTCAGGTCATGATCTCACAGTTTGTGGGTTCGAGCCCCGCATTGGGCTCTGTGCTGACAGCCAGCTCAGAGCCTGGAGCCTGTTTCAGAGTCTGTGACTCCCTCTCTCTCTGACCCTCCCCTGCTCATGCTGTCTCTCTCTCTCTCTCAGGAAAAAAAATAAAGAAAAAGAAAAAGAAGACTGAAAACACAAGGATATAAAATAAGGTGCTAAGGAGAAAAAAACCAGAATAGATAGCAGCACTCTAGAAAGATACAACGTAGACTTGAGCAAATGGACAGACTTTTCTTGTCCTTGAAAAGAACAACGACGTAACTTCTCCCTAAATTAATTTGTAAATTTAACACAATCCCAACAAAAATACCCATAAGCTTTTTTTTTTTTTAAATTGAGCTAGACAAGCTGATACCAAAGATCATGGAAAAACAAACATGGAAGAATTTTGAGGAAAACAACAGAAAAGAGAAACTTCAGGAGACAACAAACCCTACCAGATATTAAAACGTCCTCTAAACTCACTATAATTAAAACAAGACAGTGCTTTAATAGAAGAGACAACAGACCAGGAGAACCAAATAGAAGATCTTTGAATAGAAACAGACTTGAGTACAAATACAGCCTAGTATGTGAGAAATGTGACATCTCAAATCACTGGGCAGAGGCGCCTGGCTGGCTGAGTTGGTAGAGCATTTGGCTCTTGATCCTGGGGTTGTGAGTTCAAGCCCCACACTGGGTGTAGAGCTTACTTAAGAAATAATAATAATAATGAAATCACTGGACAAAGAATTTGTAATAAATGGTGTGGGGACAGCTGGTTAGCCATTTGGACAAAGAGAAGTTAGATCCATCCCCCACATCATCATACCCAAGAATAGGCTCCGAGGTCTAAGTGTAGAAAAGTGAAACTAAGTACTAGAAGAAAACATGAGTGAACTTCTCTATGACCTGGATGTTAAGGACAGTTTTTCTAACTCCGTCAAAATCCAGATGCACTAAAATATTAACACCTTTGACTACCTAAAATAATTTTTAATTAGAAATAGTAAAAGGTTATAAAAGCTTAAAAAAATGAACTGGGAGAAAATATTTGCAACACATATCGCAAACAAAGGCCTATATCACTAATACATGAAGAACTCTTAACAATTAATGGGAAAGGGACCAAAAATGGGCAAAAAATGGACCAAAAAAACCCGACATGAATAATTCATTAAAAATGCTATTAAAAATGGTCCTCAAGCACCTGAAAAGATATCTAATTGCAAAATATTGGCAACAGTCTAAATGCCCCCCCACAGGAAATGGTTGAATAAGCTATGGTGAACCCACATAATGGAGTACATAGTGTGGCTATAATGTTTTTTTTTTATTTAAGAATAAGGAAAACAATGGGCACCTCGGTGGCTCAGTCAGTTAAGTGTCTGACTCTTGATTTCAACTCAGGTCATGATCTCATGGCTCATGAGTTTGAGCCCTGTATCGGGCTCTGTGCTGATGGTGTAGAGCCTGCTTGGGATTCTCTCTCCTTCTCTCTCTGCTTCTCAAAAGTAAACATTAAAAAAAAAGTATCTCAAAAATAAACATTAAAAAAAAAGAATAAGGAAAAAAAGTCCATAACCAATATGGAGTGAATTTCCAGGATACATAAAGTGAAAAAAGTGGGATGCCTGGGTACCAGGGTGTCTCGGTCAGTTAAGGGTCCAACTCCTAATTTCAGCTCAGGTCATGATCGCACCGTTCAGGGGATCGAGCCCCTCTAGGAGTCAGACTCTGCCCTGACAGCTTGTAGCCTGCCTGGGATTCTTGCTGCCTCTTCCCCACCTGCACTAGCTCACACTCACACTGTCTCTCTCAAAAATAAATATCGCCTGGGTGGCTCAGTCAGTTAAGCACCCCACTCTTGATTTCGGCTCAGGTCATAATCTCATGGTTTGTGGGTCCGAACCCCATATCAGGCTCTGCGCTGACAGTACAGAGCCTGCTTAGGATTCTCTCTTTCTCACTCTCTCCCCACCCCTCTCCTGCGCTCTCTCTCAAAATGAATAAACAAACTTTTAAATAAATAAATAAATAAATAAATAAGTAAATAGGAGTGCCTGCGTAGCTCAGTTGGTTAGGCATCCAACTCTTGATTTGGCTCAGGTCATGATTTCGTGGTTTGCAAGTGGTTTGCAAGTTCAAGCACTGCATCACCTGGAGCCTGCTTTGGATACCGTGACTCCTTCTCTGCCCCTCCCATGCTCATGCTCTGCCTCTCTCTCAAAAATAAACATTAAAAACAAACAAAAAAATTTTTTTAAATAAAGTTTCTGTAGAAAGTGAAAAAAGCAAAATACAAAAGAATATTTATAGATTACTACCATGTGTGTAAAAAGGGGGAAATGAAAGGGGTGCCTGGGTGGCTCAGTCAGTTAAGCGTCCAACTTTGGCTCAGATCATGATCTCTTGGTTCATGTTCAAGCCCCGCATCGGGCTCTGCACTGACAGCTCAGAGCCTGGAGCCTGCTTCAGATTCTGTGCCTCCCCCTCTCTCCCACCCTGCCTCCCTCGTGCTCTTTCTCTCAAAAATAAATAAACAGTTTTTAAAAATTTTTAAAAGGGGTGCCTGGGTGGCTCAGTCAGTTGAGCCTCTGACTTCAGCTCAGGTCATTCATGATCTCACGGTTTGTGGGTTCGAGCTCCATATCAGGCTCTGTGCTGATAGCTCACCTTGGGTTTCTGTGTCTCCCTCTCTCTCTATCCCTCCCCTGTTCGCACTCTGTCTCTCTCCCTCTCAAGAATGAATAAGCATTTTGAGATGCCTGGGTGGCTCAGTCGGTTGGGCATCTAACTTCGGCTCAGGTCATGATCTCATGGTTCGTGGGTTCAAGCCCCGTGTCGGGCTCTATGCTGACAGCCAGCTCAGAGCCTGGAGCCTGTTTCAGACTCTGTGTCTCCCTCTCTCTCTGCCCCTCCCCTGCTCACGCTGTCTCTCTCTCTCTCTCAGAAATAAATAAAACATTAAAAAAAAAAAAGAATGAATAAGCATTTAAAAAATTTTTTAAATTAAAGCAAAGGGGGGGGGGAATAAAATGTGTATGCGTCTGCTCATTTGTGCTAAAAGAAACACAGTAAGAAAAAAAACACACACACAAACTACTGCAATGGGCTGACTGCAGAGCCTGGATAGAAACGGAGTGGAAAGAATGGGGGCAAACAGACAGACGGAAAAGGGGAGTGTCACTAAGTTTCAGAAGCAGGTTAATACCCCAAAAATAAATAAAAACAACAAAGATGGGACTCAACAAAGTTGAATACAATTAGAAACAACTGAGCATAACTGTAGTTTAAATAAGTAACACAGAGAAGGGAAGAAAACACTAACCCACATTACTTGAGAGAGAGAGAGAGAGAGAGAGAGAGAGCGCGAGCGAGCATGTGAGCATGGGGAGAGGATCAAAGGGGGAGAGACAGAGAATCCCAAGCAGGCTCTGTGCTATCTGTGAAGACCCCAATGCAGGGCTCGATCCCACAAACTGTGAGATCTTGATCCCAGCCAAAAATCAAGAGTCCAATATTCAACGGACTGATCAACCAAGGTGCCCCCCAAATTACCTTTGAACACAGCATTTCAACTATGTATCCACAGGCTACAGACAGAAAGACTGTGAAGAAATGCTGATCTCTGGTTAGTAGGATTGTTTTTCACTGTGAGATGGATGGGTGATTCTGAAACACTGTATTCTTGTACTGGCCAAATAAGTTAATATGAGTATATTATGAATAATAGGAATCAAGTTTCCCGTTGTCAACAGAGAATTACAAATATGGAAAGGGGGAAGCTAAAATTAACCCTGATGGATTGCAGTGGGAGGATTCAGAGAGAGAAACCGATAGATGATACAAAGAAAAATCAGTCTAGATGTTGGTGTGTGCATAACACACACAGTTGCTAGATCTGTCTGCTGAGGGGACGCAGAAGCAGGGACACCCCAGTAGTAATGTGCATACCCGCACATTGTTCTAAACACTCTTCTCCACTAGAAAGAAAGTGGGCTGAACCTGGAATATCTTGCTGTGCCAGGGTAAGAAAGTACGCTGGAGTGACAGGGACATCAAAAGTCACAGAAGCCAGGCTGAAGGGACTCCCACTGGCCAAAGGTGGCTAATTTGAAAATCAAAATAAGTAATGATAGTAGCAAACTATAATCCTTAGAATAAAGACCCAGGAGTCCACACTGATCGAATGAAAGAAAGGAGAGGGCTTCCTTACAATGAAATGATAACTAATAAATGTAAAAGGAATGACATAATTAGAAAATCACCTTTAGGCCGCCTCCCCACCCCACCCCCAGAGTTGGAAGAATGGTTTCATGAGAAATAGGGATGCCTACTGTCAATGTTTATCCCCACAAGACATTATAAACACAACCTCAGAGTGAGAAACGGGCCAGATGCAGGCACCACCTTAACCAAGAAGTCAGAGTTAACCTCACCAGTTATGGGACAAGCTGACATCACGTGCCTGCTAACGGAGCGCACTTAGAGGGACACAACATGGCTTTGCCGGAATCTGATCACAAGGAAATCAAAACCTTAGACACACTGAACTGGGAGCCAAGCTGAAGCTTCACTGGGCTACACTCACCAAACAGGTCCAAGTCATGGAAGACAAAGAAGAAAGATTAACAACTAAAATGGTGTGTGATCTTGGATTGGATCCAGATGAGAAAAACACTTCCCCCCTTTGCTTTAGGGGACACTAAGTAAGTAGACCAACTGAAAAACACTTGAATATGGTGTACAGATTCGATAATGGTATTATATCATTATTAATTTCCTGATTTTAACAACTGAACTTGTTATGTAAAAGAACATCTTTGTTTTTTGGATCTACTCAACTATGTGGGTAAAAAGGCATATGTATAATTTGCTCTCAACCAGGTGTGTAGATGTTGTTTATATGTCTATAAATACACAAAGTGGGGAACAGAATCTGCTTTGACAGCATACAGGAATTCTTTGTATTATTTTTGTGACTTTTCGGTGAAGCTGAAATTACACTAAAATTTTTAAGTAAGCTCTGTCCCCATTGTGGGACTTGAACTCATGACCCTGAGATCAAGAGTCCCATGCTCCACCAACTAAGCCAGCCAAGCACTTGTAAACTAAAAATTTTTAAATTAAGTTAGACCATCTATTCACTTGTCCCCAACCCTCCAAAACTTCCTATCTCAATAAAAGCCAAAGTCCTTGAAGGCCCTAAAACAAGTGCCCATCTCTGCCTGCCTCCCTCCCTCCCCATATCTACTGCTGCCTTACCTGTGTTTCCTGCACTCCACTCACTCAGGACTCCCTGCTGTTCCTCAACCACACTAAGCAAACTCCCACCCCAGGACCTTTGCACCTGCTCTCCCCTCACCCTGGAGTGCACTACCCCTAGACTGGCTCACTTCTTCACCTCTTCTAGTCTCTTCTCAGAGAGACCTTCTCCAGCCTTGACCAGCCACTCTATTTAGCCCACCCTGTCCCCATCTCTCTCTCTCGCTTTACTCTGCTTCATTTTCCTTCTTAACAGGGACTGCTATTCTACATATGTTTACAGACACTCTCTCCTAGGGAGTTCTCTGAGGACACAGGCATCTGTCTGGGTCCCTGTGGCTCATGCTGCCATGTGGACTCATGTCTGTCAACAACTTAATCAGTGACTAGCACCACGTCTAGTACTTTGAATATTATATATCTAATATACTATCTCATCTAACCCTCACACTATTTCATCTAACCCTCATACAACCTTACAGGATACAGACTTTAATTTCCATTTTATAGAGGAAGAAACTGAGCCTCCGAGAGGTTAAGCAACTCTGCCCAAAGCCATGTGGCCTATAAGTGACTGGATCCAGGACTGCGCCCTTCATGTGTCTCAGCCCCCCACCCTGAGGCCCAGAAGCGCCCGGGGGACTTGCCAGCGCAGAACATGTTGTCGGTGATGCGGATCCGGGTGGACGCCCTGCAGATTGGCTGCTCCACAAGCGGCAAGTTCACCACCTGCAGGACACTGGGCTGCACCTCACCAACGCTGGCCTTCCACGTCTCCTTCAGGTTGCCCCAGCCCGTTACCCGCCCTTTGTATCCACTCTGGATCAGTCTTTGGGGGAGGAAAAGGACCTCGTGAGAACTGACCCCCCCAGGAGCCCCCTGGCCCCAACACTGTCCCTTGGAGACCCGAATCTAAAACACAGGTGCAAAAGGAACTTCCAGGTTGACTCAGAGCCCCCAAGGCCTGGAAGGGGAAGGAACTTCTGCAAGGCTGCAGTGTCCCCGTGGCCCAGAACCCCAGGGCCCCACCTGGTCACTGTGTCCTTGTCAGGCAGGCACACGGGGTGGATGTAGTTGCTGAAGGTGATGGGCTTCTTGAGCTTCAGCAGGGCAATGTCACGGTCCAAGTTTTCCCTCCAGTTGTACCTCGGGTGGATGTAGATCTTTTCCAGCATGGAGATCTTTTCGATGCCTCGCTCGTACCTGCACAAACCCCAACAGGGAGATGGAGAAACTGTAAGCCACCTGGTGGGGGGCAGCCAGTCCCTGAGGAGGGAAACCGCCTGCCCCCGAGGTCCGGGAATAGGGTCACCCTCAGGCCACCAGTGAAAGGACAGCACAGGCTCCTGCCCCGGCAGCATCTTCCGGCCGGAAGCTGCTCAGCGCTTTGGAGTCAAAGAGTCCAGGCAGGTGGAGGAGGAATGCAGGCTGCAAGCCCTGGTCCAAACGGCCTCTATTCACAGCTCACACTTGGGCCACGTCCTGGTGCCTGGAGGGGAGCTGGGGACTGGCCAGGATTTCATTCTCTGTAAAGCCTTAGTTTCTCTGTCCCCAGCTCCACACCTCCGTCGAGACATGGCCAAATGGACTTCACAACAGAGAGTGCTGGGTTTTCTACTGTGAGACATGTACAGACATATCCCACGTGCCCCAGAGCCACCAGAGCCCCTCACGGTCACTCTGGAGGACTCTGACCCCTGCCAGCCATCCAGGGGCCCCCATTCTGTACCTGGTGCGGGAGTGCTTGCCAATGCGCACCAGAAGGTCATTCTCAGTGTAGTTCTTGTCCCACGGCGGGTACAGGAGACAGTGGGCAGCGGTGAGGACCCAGCGGTCACTAATGAGGCTGGCCCCACACAGCAGTTCCTGAGGACTCTTCCGGAAAAGCATCACCTGCCTGGGAAGGGGAATAGGCAGTATTAGGAGCTGGGAGGGGCTGCTTATCTACCTACTCTAAAGTAGAAAGTCCCAGGTTTCAGAACTAACTAACAGTCAGTTCAGTGCCTGACTTTGGCTCAGGTCATGATCTCTCCGGACCAGATCTCGTAGTTCATGAGTTCAAGCCCCGTGTCGGGCTCTGTGCTGACAGCTCAGAGCCTGGAGCCTGCTTCAGATTCTGTGTCTCCCTCTCTCTCTGCCCCTCCCCGACTTGTGCTCTGTCTTCCTCTGTCTCAAAAATAAACAAAGAACTGGACAAAGCTGCCTGCTGGGCCTAGAACCCAGCTTGACCTTGTTGCTCTTGAGAACTGGAGCCTCCACATGACACCAAGGGACTGCCTCTTGCTATTTGCACCCCTCCCCAGCTTCTACTGGTCCAGAATTTGCACAGCCTGGCCTAGCTCTGGGGTCAAAAAAACTGACTCAAGTAAGCAGACCCCTTAAGCTCTCTGAGCCATGGCTTCACCCTCTGCATGTAAGAAGCAATACCCCCAATCTCAGAGGAGTGTCAGCTGTCGTGAGCTGGGAAGCCCAGGCCTGTGAGGGAAGGGTGCTCTGGCGGGGGCCTCCCAGGCTGTCCCCACGCGCACCAGGGTGCGATGCCAATCTCCGCGTCCCAACCCTCCACGATGCGCCCGGTGATGTAGGAATCCAGAAGCTCCTTTTCTGTTTTGTCCTTCACCGACTTCTTCTCGAACAGAGGCCTCAGCCCACAGTCTGCACAGCAAGCCGGGTGTGAGGAACCGAGCTGTGTCCCGAGCCCCGTGCCGCCTACCCCACCCCCACCCCCACCCCCCCCCGTCCCTGCCTCAGGCCAGCCGCACCCCGCTCACCTGCCTCCCCGGCGCCGAAGGTCTTCTCATTAAAGACGGTCTGGAACTCCTGAGTCGTGGTGCGTCCCTCGATGGGCGCGTCCGGGTCCTGGGCCTGCTCGTAGCCCACGTCCTCTACCCGCTCCTCTGCGGAGAGCAGGTGCGGCTAGGGCCGGGCCGGGCCACGTGCGCGCAGCCCCCCTCGCCCTCCTCAAGCCCCCCCAGGCGGCCTCGGAGGCCCCTCGGCTAGGGGCTGAGAGCGCAGCGCACGGCGGCCTCCCTCGAGAACTCTGAGTGGGGGCTGAGCAGGTTCAGCTGTGCGTGGGGCCACAACCGCCCCGCCGCCCGGAGGAGGTGCCGCAGCGGACCGCGCCCCCTAGCGGCGGGGCAGCCCCGAGCCAGAAGAGGCGCTGCTCGGCTCCGCCCCCAGGCCCCGCCCCCAGCCTCAGGCCCCCGCCCCGCCTCACCGCAGTAGTCCAGGTTGCAGTACTCGAAGACACCAGCCTCTCCGGCCACGTAACACCACGCGCCCTCCTCGTCGCCGTCCGGGTTGCGGCAGAAGTTCCCCTCCAGCGGCACCAAAGGGTTGAAGTCCTGGTTCTTGCTCAGGGCCTTGGCCTGACTGCTGTCCCAGGCCAGGCAGGGGGACCCATATGTGGTCACTGCTAGGCGACCGCGGTAGTACCGGCCACGGTCAGGGATGCAGGAGTCCGATGCAGCTGGCAGATTCCTCGTGGAGTTTCTGGAGCGTGGGGTCTGCTGTACAGTCACGCCCCCCTGGCCTGGTGGGTGGAGAGGCAGGGGAGCAGGGTGGGTGGAAGGACACGTGCAGCCAGATGGATAGGGTTTGACTCCCCACCTTGCAACCTCCTTCCTATGTGACTTCAGGTAACCTGACCTCTCTGAGCTTCACCTTGCAGGCCTATAAAAGGGGTGACTAACTTGCAGGTTGTTGAGAGATTTAAACAGAATACCTACTGGTGTCCGGTGCAACATGAGACAGAAATAGCAACCAGGTTTCACCTCCCGGGCTCTCTGTAACCTATTGGTAGTGATTGCCTGGACTATTTAAAAAAGGATCCTATCTTTATAGGCTCGCCAGGAAAAGCAGCTGGGATGAGTGGGGATGCCTGCAAAGTGGGGGAGGGGGGCAGCCTTGTATATGGGAACTGCTTTTGTTACCATGACTGGTAACTTGCTGTAAGTCCCAGGATCAAGTATTGGGTCAGACACAGGAATGCATGGAAGACAAAGGTGGATTGATTGCTGGCACTAATTCTTTACCCCTGCCTGGCTCCACATCCTTTGCTCTGTGATTTTATAGGCAAAGGTGTACTTCTCCACCTAGTGACTCTGCCCTGGATCATGTGGCTCGACCTGGCTAGTGGAACATGGGCAAACTGATACAGCAGCTATGAGTCTAGGCCTTGAAACACACTGTGTGTTTCTATTCAGTTTTGTATCTCAACCATCATCTTAGGAGATGGTGACTTTCAGCCTCAGCCCCAGGATGAGGAATATGGAGCAGACCAGGACCCAACCCACACAAGGAGCCAAGTTCAGCTGGACCCGTTGTTTGAAGCTGAGCCAGCAGCCAAGCGTGGCCTGCATAAGTGGCCACCCCAGACACAGGCAAGCACAGCTGAGATCAGCACATCACCCAAGCCGATCCTCAGACACATAAGAAATAAATGCTTATCTGTGTCAGCCCCTGAGCTTTTGTGGTTGTTTGCGATTTTGTGGGTTTTGCAGCTTTATTGTGGCCAGAGCTAACTGACACATCATGCAAAAGAATAATGACAGAATCATTCTGGGCTGGACCATATGAGGCTTGCTCTGTGGTGCTCAGAAAAGGGCACATGGACTGAAATGGTTAAGGAAAGCAATCTGAAGGGAAGAGAGCCTCAAGCAGGAAGGAAAGCATATTTGGAATGAGCCACAGCCTGGGTCATAAGGAAGCAAAAACTAGGGAGGCAGGGGAGATCAGCTCTCTCTGGTCTCCTGACTTCACTGACTCATGGGCTCAAATATGTTATAAATATCTAACCCATGCCTGAAGGTAGCCAGGTTCTCACTTCCCATCCCAGGCTGCTAGGCCCTATGAAGACCCCTGAGCCTTGGCCACGGGCCATGTACTCATCCCCAGCTCACCACAGACGGGGATGCTGCACTCTTCCCTCCGCACAGTGGGGTCTGTAGTATAACACCAGGGCCCAGTGGTGCTGCCATCTGGGTTGCGGCAGAAATTCTCCTGCAGGTCGGCCCCGGGGTGGGTAGTAGAGTTGATTCTGGAATAGGGAATTGCTCAGCAGAGGCCATGCCCTCCTGTCCAATGTCTCCCAGCCCCATATGCTCAGCCTGCTGGCCAACAGGTCTGCCCATCACTCACTCAGGCTTATGTGGGTAGCGACTCCTCCATAGCTGGCACTCGATGCCTGACCGGGTGAAGTTCACGTTCCCTCGGTAATTCATACCCAGACCTTCAGCACAGCTACCTGCAGAGACCCCAGCCCAGGTCTCTTACCCTGAGAAATCGGTCCCCTCTCCCACTTAGCAAAGCTCTGTCTGTCTACCTCCTCCAAGCTACTTCTGCTCCATGACCATTAACCTGCATTTCCTCAGCCACCTCCTCTGTACCTAGCAGTTCACCAATCTATTTAATAGTACTTACCTAAAATTCACTGAGTGCCCACCATGTGACACCCATGGGACAGACACTGTGCCAGGTACTAAGGACATAGTGATGAATAAGACATATTCAGGGTAGGTCCCTGCCCTTGTAGAGCTTATAATCAGCGGCCCCTCATGGCCAGTAGGATGACAAAGTGAACAAGGTCCTTCTAATCTGCCCTTGGTCTACTTGTTATCTTAGCTCCTCATGCATCAGGGCCTTTGCACATGCTGTTTCCTTTGCCTTGGAATGCTCTTTGGTTGATTCATCAGTGCATCCCACAAATCTAGGTGGAACTCTACGTCTTCTGGGGAGCTGTCCCTGATTCTGCCAGAAAACTAAATGTTCCTTCTCCTGGCATTATCTTGGCACCTGGAATAGAGCTTTTCCAGCAATCACACTGATATTTTGTATTTTTGTTTCCCTATGAGATTGTGAGCTCCTTGGCTCTCTTAAAATCCCCAGCACTCAACATAGTGCCTGGTGCCTGGCAGGGGCTTAGTAAAATGTCTGTTGAACAAGTTCTTTAACAAATAAAAAAAAGGCCAGTGGTTAAAGAGTTCTACTGTTAAGAGCTGGGGCTGTTGTTATACTAAAGGTGTATTCAGAATGCTGTGGAGGAGGAAGGAGGCTCCTTGCAGGCCCAGCAAGGCGATGGCTTTGAAGAAGTCCATCCCTTGAAGGATAGGGATGTTTTCAGTAAGTGGTGACAGTTTTTCCAGGGGAAGATGACAATGAAAGCAAATACCAGGAAGTAGAAACATCTTGGCATATACAGAGAAGTGCTTGCTGTCAGAGTAGCTGGAGGTCTGGGTCCATTGTTGGTACAATGGGAGATAAGGCTGGAAGGGAAGGTTAAGACCAGACCTGGAAAGGTTACCAGGCCAAGAAGCCTGTGCTTTATTCTGGGGGCAATGGGCACCACTCAACGTCCTGAAGAATGAATATGACATCATCTGGGCTCTGCCCCGGGAACATGGGGAAGACCGACTGGCATGGACAGAGGCTCAGATAAGAGGAATGGGCCTTAAATATGAATTCATTATCCATTCATTCATTTGTTCCTCCAACATTAATCATCTAATTCACTGCCAGGTACAGAGCCAGGTGTAAAAATGCATCCTTGACCGCAGGAACAGAAAGGCAAAGTCAGACACTAAAGGCCACCACTGCTGGGCCATAACCCTTAACCCACCCAACTCTGCTCTTCTCCTAGGCTGCCTGCTCACATCCTGGCCCCCACCCGTGCATTGACTCCTCACCTTCCAGACATTCCACGAGCTTTTCTCGAGGTTTCCTCACCGACTCACAAGCTGGAAAAGACCCAGAAACACTTTTGGATTGGGGCGGGGACAGGATGGGTTTAAGTACAGGGTGAGTGGGATGAAATGCAAAATCAGAGGGATGGGCAGGCAGATGGTAGGAAGGAAAGAAACAGGCATGGGCAGAGGGATGGACGGTTGCATGGGCCAGAAGATTCTCCAGAGCAGGGCATCCTCTCACTGGGGTCCCCAGGACTTCCTTCCAGGAGCAAACCCTTCCCAGTGCTCACCTACGTACTTGGCCCAGAATATATCCTGAAAAATAAGGGCAGGCATGAGGTTGTGACACATTTCATTTTGTTTCATTTTGTCTTTTATTAGACTTTATATTTTCTCCTTAAACTTTCCTCTTTCCCTCACCCTGGTCATGCAGGGGCAGGCTCTGGGGAGGCTTGTGTGTTTCCTATTTTTGTTTCCAGAAACACAAGCCCAGTAAGGAAAGGAGTATTTGAGAAGATGGGAGCCCTGCCCCACAACCAACCAAAACCAGAAAGGTTCCCATGGGTGGGCTAGACTGGAGAAGGGGGTATGAGGGGCCCAGGCAGAGCCCTGAAGAAGGGAAAGGCTGCACTGAGCACCCAGAACCCCGAGGCCTCACCAGAGTCCCACACTCCACAGGCTACTGCCCCACAGCAGAAAAGCTGGAGCTGAGAGGCCATGTGGGCCAGGGCCTCCAGAGACCCCCCGGTGCAGATGTGCAGATAGACATCTGAAGACAGAGGAGCGCCTGATGACCTGGAGCCTCACCAGGACGCCAGACCTTGACACAGCCCAGGTATCAAGCCCTCCAAGAAAGGCCGAGGTCTTTCGTCTCCGCAGCCCAGTGTAGTGGGGCCCAAGAGGACATCAAGTTACCAACAGCTGAAGAGCGGGGACATCGCTTGCTGCCTCATTTGTGGTCCCAGAGCTGGGCCCACCTGGAGGGACCACCCTCCCCCCCACCCCTCGCCCCACCGCGTAGCCGGCCTTCACCGTGTCAGAGGAAGACTCCAGGGCCTCAAAGGCCTCCTCGTAGCTGCACACCTCCTCCACACACTCTCGCTCCAGGTTGCCCTTGCGTACTTCCTCCAGGAAGCCACTATTGGCACGTCGGACCCGCTGGAGCAGCGATAGTGCTTGCTGAGGGGCCAGGAACACTGCAGGAGGAGGGGTGTGGGGCATTGGCCTCAGTGAGCAAGGCTGTCTTGGCCACCCTGGTGGCAGGAAGTGAGCCTGGCCTGCCCCGCGGGCTTCTGAAAGGAGATGCCTGGGAGGGCAGCAGGACCCTAAAGGCTGCTATCGGTACCTACTAGCTCCCCTCCATTCACGGGACACCCCACTCCCCATACTGCAGGTGGGGAGCAGTCCCTGGACATCCAGACTTGAGCACCCGACCCCTTCCCTAAGCTGAATGCTGTAGGCTGAGACCCACGTGCGGTTGGCCTGGTGTTCTTGGTCAAGGCAGGAGACCCTGGCCCATGGGCCCATATCCCAGGCTGCCAACCTGTCCCACCTCCAAGCCCCTCTTACCATGCTGGCTGTGTACAAGGCTACACAGGGCAGCTAGGGCCAGGCAGCCAGGTAACCACAGGCCTCGGATGTGCGCCATAGTGTGTCAGTTCCTGGGACTCTGAGGGCTTGTCCTGACCCCTCTGGGTTAATGTTGAACTAACATGAAGAAATCAGCCAAGAGGGAGAGGTCACCAGGTCAGGGCCATGGGACTAGTGGAGAGATAGTCCACCCCCGCCATCCAGGAAGACAGATCCTCCTGGGACCAGGGGTAGATGGTCTGAGAGGAAGTCACAAAGGAAAAGGCCAGTGTGCCCACCATCGCCCAGCCCCTCCGTCCTGGAGGCATGGGCCAACTGTGGCTAATGGGCACACCAGATCTCCCTGAGGCTCCTTCTTATCCTCACACATGGTGATGGTTGCTTTCATCTCCATGAATCGCAATTTGTCTGTACAAGGACAGGACTAAAGGCGATTATGAATATAACCCCCATGAAATGTAATAAGTGCTTAATAATCAGCAGGAATATGTATAAACCAGCGGGAGGTTTATGTAAGCACAACACAGAGAAATGAAAACAGAGGCAAGGGTGTGGCCAGATGAGAGCTGCCCTCCTTGCCCCAGCCTCTCAACCACTTTCCTGCCGGGGAGCTGAGGAGGTGTAGCCACCAGTAGAGGCTGCTTGGGGGGAGGAGCCAGGTCCAGGGCCGTTGGGCCTCTGGTGTGTTTCCTTTCACCTCCTAGGACCTGCTGCTGGCCCCAGAACAGGGGCCAGCCCAAATCCTTGGCGCTCCTCGGCAGGGCCCCTCCCTCTCCTTCCGCCTATCTGTCCTGGGCCAGGCCTACAGTGACTGCTGGTCCTGCCTTGCCCCTCACCCAGCCCTCCCCCATTTTCTGTTTGCATTCCACAAGGTAAATATTAGTCCTGGGCCTGTGAGGACAGAAGGACAAAGAGCAGGAACACAGGGAGCACAGGTTCCTGTCTTGCCATCCTTCAGGGCTGGCCGTTTGGGTCTAGACGGCCATCATGTAGAGTCTGGGAAGACCACAGGGCAGGGCCCGGTGTCAAGCAGAGCAGAAAGACAGTTGGCACAGAGCTGGCGGTCAGGACTCCCACAAATCCGTTTTATTCTGCACACACACACAGATCATGACCTGAGCTGAAATCAAGAGTCGTAAGCTTAACCGACTCAGCCACCCACGCACCCATTGATTGTTTTTTAAATAGAGGTTTCACTTATACGCAGCAACATTAAAATAAACCTAAATGTTTAGCTCACATTTTTACGCATATGCCTGTGCAACCACCAGATCAATATTTTTAGCCCCAGTCTCCTGTGTGCTGTCCCTAAGTGTCACCGTTCTAACCACCATCACAGTTTTGTCTATTTTTGAAATTCGCAGATACGGAAACCTACAGCATATACCTCTACGTATCTGGCTTCTCAGGTTCATCCATGCTGTGTGTATCAGGGAAGCTGCCGTAGTATTTCACTGCATGAATAGAACACATTTTCTTTATCCATTCACCTGTTGATGGGCATTGGAATTCGTTTCCTGTTTGGGCTCTAATGAATAGTGTTGTTATAAACATCCATGTATAAGAGTAGATTTGCTGGGTCAGTAGGCAGGCATATGTTTTGCCTAAGTCTCTATGACACACGCTGTCCTGAGCAGTGGTACAGTTTACACTCCCACCAGCAATGCCTGAGAGCTGCAGTTGTTCAGCTCCTCACTAACTCTTTATATTATCCATCCATTTCGTATTATCCATCTTGATGGATGTGCAGGTGTCTCATTGTGGCTTTCATTTGGATTCTCTGTTGACTAAGGATGTTGAGCCTACTTTTTTTTTTTAGTGGAATACTGAAAAGGTCTCACGTCACTGATTTCTTTAAAAATTACACATTAAGGGAAGGGCTTCTGAGAAGTGACGAGAAGAGAGGTGTGGCTTCATCCTTCCTGGTTCAAGACAGGTGATCCTCTATTTCTTCTGAGGATCAGCTGAGGCCAGTGCTGAGTCAACCAGGACAAACCACACCGAACGTGGCGGCTCTTCCACTGAGGGGTCAGAGCCAGGGGCCTGCTGACCACCCCCTCACTCCCTCACTGGCAGAATCCGGACAGACTAGCACCACAGCAATAGAAGGGAGCGCTGGTTTGGGAGGCCAGGTCTGGGTTTCACCAGCTGTAGAATCTGAATAAGAACATTTACTGCACAAGGCTGTTGCTGAAAAACATCATACTGGCCTCTTTGCAGATTTGATGAACCTATGGCGTGCTCACATGCAGACATGGCCATTTACAGACAAGCCATGGGTCACGTCTTCCTCAGGCTCTTTGCACACAATATTCCAAGGCAGAAAACTTTGGTTCTCTAAGCACCAGGAAGATTACTGAAGCTTTCTGCTTAGATTTGGTTCTTGATTTTCCAGACTTATGCCTGGATTTTTGTGTCAGGGTGACAAATTCATACACCATGGTACCAGTGGCAAATCCAAGTAGCAGGGAGAATTTGCTGATGAGAACTTCATTTTGAAGAGCATAGGTCATGACATCTTGTCATGGCAAATGTTGGACCCAACCGAAATGGCTCCCAGCTTCTCATCTGCACTGTTAAGACTGATGGGTGGAATGGCAGGCACGGGCTCTTTGGTGAGGAGAGAGACAGCATGAATGAAGAGCTATGGGTTCAGGAATGACAAGACCAGCAAGAAGACTCTAGGCCATTCTGATAAGTATGGTTTTGTGTTTGATCTGATCTACACCATTGCTCCTGTCCCTGCAGAACCACCCTCAGCTCTCAGAGCTTGTGATCTTTGTGTTCTCACTTGCTGCAATTCTTTGGATTCCATGTATCCCTTATCCCCTTTGATACAGTTGGATTCAGAGTTAAGTGTATCACTGTGCAGTAAATACTAAGCTACCCCTTCAAAGCATATTATAACGTTTGTGAAGTATTACAATGCTTGCCACGTAGAAAGCGCCCAATAAATGCCACTGTTATACATGGTGATACAGAAAATACACGACACTGCCTGTAAAGAGCTCTTCCTAAAAGAGTGAAACTGAATTAAATGAACCTCTAGCTTTAATTACTAGTTTATAGGAAACACAGATGATGATAAAGTAGTAAGTTAACCAGTAACACAAGGAATGACGGACATTCACCAGGACAAATGGCTCCAGTTTCTCTAATTCATGACATGGAAATAAATGGGGTGGGTTGGAGAGCCACGGGGAGACCTAACACCCAAATGCACAAAAGGAATAGAGGTACCATGATTGGTTTAGACTTTTGAACCAAAGAACTGTAAAATGACTCTTCTTTGGACAAACAAGAAAATATAGATTAGGTATTCAATGATACAAAAGAATTATTAATTTGTAAGTGTTATATGAACACGTGGTTATATCTTTTCAACCCCTATGACTTACAGGCTACACTGAAGAATTTACAACACCCAGATTAAACAAGCGTGGCAAATATTAGCAATCATTAAATCTGGGTGGTGAAGGGATTGGGTACATCATTCTTTTCTACTTTTTGTGTTCCAAAATTTTCACAATGAAAAGAAACTTAATTCCTTTAGTAAGTGGAGGCTGGTATTATGAAGTTGTAGAGCAGCCTCCGTGTTTTCTTGGGTGACACAAGGCCACACTTACCCCCTCCATTTTGCGCAGACACTCGAGGGAGAGGATCCCCTCTGTGAAAGGAGCTCTGGAAAGATCTGAGAGTTCTGCCAGACCAGGGTGGCACCATCATGGGTGAGTACCAAAGGACCCAGAACATCCTTAGGCTTCAGGGTTCACCACCAGCTCCCCAACTTCCAGCAACTGTTCTTCACGGAAACTTCCGGGCCCGGTGGGTGTCATGCAACTGAATGTCCTCCTTGCTTCTCACCCCAAGCAAATGCCTGCACACATAAAAGGGATCGTGTTTTCCTCTAAGCACAAGGCGATGATGAGGGGTTGCATTTCTCACAACAAGTTGGCATCAAACAGAATCATTCAAGGCCAATGCTATGTTGTAAAGTGAAGCTCTGTAATCACTGAAAACAGTAAAATTCTGTTCCAAGACAGAGTGTTTCAGAGCTGAGAAGGTCAGATATTAAAGGCCAGACGTTTTGAAGCCTAGGGCTCTGGGCATATACTACAAGGGTGGCCTTGTCTTTTGATGTTTTTTTTTTAAACCCTTTATTTTTTTTAAATTGTAAAATTTTTTTGTAATTTTTTTTTAATTTGTAAAATTTTTAAACCCTTTTATTTTTTAAAAATTGTAAATTTACCTTAAGACAAAAAAAATTATTTTTCCTTTTTGGCTGGAATTGTCTTTTGAGGTGGTTAATTACTTTGGTTTTTTTTCCCCCTCAATCTGATCAGCGTTTAAAAATGAGTCAGTTTCTATTTAACTAAAAGCCTTTAAAATATAGAATCCATAGAAGAAAAAGTTAGCAAAAGGGCTCAATGGTGGAGCTGAGATTGGGAAGCACTGATCTGTTCCAATTTCTCCAGGTCACTGTGAGGAAAGGGAGTCCCCTAGGTGGCGAGCTAATTGATCAAGGTTGTAGAGAGTCAGTGATGAGCCAGAACTCCTGCCTCTCAAGACCACTGCTCTTCACCTCCCATAATTGTCCCTCCCTGACATTCTGCTAGAGTACAGCCTCACTGTCCTATGAAGCACGCCCAGTGAACACGCACCCAAAGTACAAAACTATCGTGAGTGAGGCTGACCTGCCCCAAACAAGCAACACCTAAAAGAAACATGCAAGCACCTTAATCTCCTCTTCTAATCTAGAAAGGCTGAGGACAATACTACTACTAATCAGCTACAATGTATTAACTGCTCACCATGTGCAGGGTACATAGTACTGATGAGGTAGGTACCATAAGCATCCCCATTTTGCGGAGGAGGAAACTGAGGCACAGAGAAGTCAAGTACCCTGCCTGAGTTTATGCAGTTAGTCAAGAGCACAGCCACGAGCCACACCTGAACCTGTCTAGATATGGAACTCTTTACAGTGCATGATGCTTTGCATGGTTTATAGGTCTCTAAACACGATTCAAATTTTATTCTACTGTAAGATTTTCTCATACTATTTAAGTTGCAAATGGAGATAAAAGATTCTTTATCTCCTGCACCTTCCGATGTCTGGTTTTGGAGCTATAGACACCACGCAAACCTGCATCCAGATGTAAGGTGCCCAGCAACATTTTCACAGCACCTTTGCCATCTTGCTAGAAGCAGCATTCAAGTCAGCACTATAATATACACCAAACTGTTAAAAGTAACTTTATCTAGTGGTGCCTGGAGTCCAACTCTTGATTTCGCCCTGGGTCATGATCTCACAGTTCATGGGTTCAAGCCTCGCATCAGGCTCTGCAACCACAGTGCGGAGCCTGCTTGGTATGCTCGCTCTCAGAATGAATGAATGAATGAATGAATGAATGAATGAATGAATGAATGAATGAATATTTTTAAAAGGTTATTTTTTAAAAAGTAACTTGATCTGGTAATGGAGAAAAGAAGTAAGGAATAAAGAGATGTTACCATTAGGATGAACAAGAATTATTTTGACATCAGGGGAAAAGATTTCCCCAACAAAAGCCATTATTCCAGTGATCAGTCTTTTTAAGTAGTCACTGCATTTTATTTTGACCGGAAGAGCACTAAATTAGGGGTCAGAAGACCGGGGCTCTGTCCTTGTTCTGCTACAAACTGATCTCAGGCCTTGGCAAACGACTCCTCTCGAGGCCTCCATTTCCTCATCCAGAACATGGGGAGCTTGGACAGGGCTCTCTGATGCCCACTCTCCTCTTAACCACAAGTGTTGGCAGAATAGAGGAGCCCACATCACGTGCCTTTGGATTTATTGCCTTTGATCTGACCCTGCTCTGTATCACTAGGGATGGCCTTATTGGAGAGAAAAGTTCTCCATTTGTGTGGCAGATGTAGGTAGGGGATGTGAGCGTCCCAGGTGATGGCCTAAGTAGAGTTGTGGGGTGACAGGCCTCCCCAGCAACCTAAAGCATGCCCCGCTTGCCCACACAGTCCACTACCAAGCGATGAGTATGTCCTTCCCTGCACAGCTCAGTATCGAGTGAGAATGTCCCCAGGATACCTAAAAACATTGGGCAGACACTGACTGCTAAGCAGTCACCTGAATTGGCATGAGCCTGCCTGAAGCAGGAGCCAGAAACTAGGAGCTACCAAGCCTCATGGAGGCTCCAAGAGTTGGGTGACTCAAAACTAAGTATTAGCCACTGTTTCTCAAGGCCTTGGACGGTATGACCTTTCTCTCCATCCATTGCCTCGATTTCCTGCTACCCTCACTCCCCAGGGATAATTTCAGAATGATGCTTTGTCAAGATGTTATTCAGATTGGGCAGGTGCTGGGTAAACGCCAACAGCAAAGCAGGAGACGCGGGGCTGCCTAGGACGCTGTGGTCAAGTGCCGGGAAGTGAGAGAACACTCGATGTTTCAATCCTGACTCTGCCATTTACGGACAGTGTGATCTCAGCCAGCTACTTACCCACTCCAACCCGCGGTTCTCCTCATCTGTGAAACGGGTCACAACACCTATGGTGCAGGACAGAAGAACGGAACAAGAATATAAATTCTTCCTGCCTCTCTTGCCGTCTGCTCACCTCAAAACAATCCGCTGTGGCCCCCCACTGCCCTCACTCAGCTCCTCACAAAGCTCAAGCCCCCAGACAGCAGGGGACCTTCTTACTCACTTCTTTGGCGAAACGCTTTTCTATCTACTTCTGACATATAGTCTGCAGGGCTTTCTATTTGGTTGGATGTAGATTTCACGTCCCCTGCAGAGCCTTCCTCCTCTAAGTGAATCTGAGGACAAGGACGGGGCCTCTCCCCTCTGATCCCCCTACTCCCACAGCTTCATGCCCACCCTGTCGTGAGTCTGCGTGACTCCCTCTAGGGCAGACTCTCCTCCCCACACCCTGCCGACTCCTGACGGCTTGCTTGTGAGCTCTACTGTAGGTGCTCCAGACTTGGCGCATCCCCAACCAAAATCCTCACTGTCTCGCTCCCATCCCAGTGCCGTTCAGTGTGCTAACTCAGAAACTGGGACTCAGCTCTCCCTCCTCCCCTCCGCTCACGCATTCTGTCCCTTCTCCGTCTCTGGCAATGTATCTGCCCAAAGTCCTCACCTACTCTCCAACCTGCTCTCACCCCTTTCCATCCTCTGCCTTGGCCACTCTGCTTCTTGCTCTTGCTTGAACCCATGGGGCTTTGTCAGTACTGTTCCCTCTGCCTGGAATCCAGTTCCTTCTACAGACATCAAGCTGGCTCAGTCCTCTCCACAGTTCAGGTTTCTGCTCCTGTTCATGTTATTAGAAGCCTTCCCTGACCACCGTCTGTAAAATCACGCTTCCCATTTAACCTCTCCTCCTGCGTGACTTTTTTTCACTGCATTTACCATCACGTGGGATGTATTTGTTTATTGTCTATGCTCCTCAGGATGTAACCCTGAGAGCAGACTCTTTTTCTTTCTTTTCTTTTTTCTTTTTTTTTAACATTTCTTCATTTTTGAGAGACAGAGACAGGGCGTGAGCAGGGGAGGGGCAGAGGGAGAGAGGAAGACACAGAATCTGAAGCAGGCTCCAGGCTCCGAGATGTCAGCACAGAGCCCGATGCGGGGCTCGAACCGAGGACCACGAGATCATGACCTGAGATGAGGCTGAAACTTAACCCACTGAACCACCAGGCGCCCTGAGAGCAGACTCTTTCGACACTACATCCGTAACTAGCACGCATCAAGGGCACTCGTATGTGTCAGCTAAATGATTCCATTTCTCTGCACTTCTTCTGCTACCACCCCGTTCCCCACCACCTCAGCAGCCTCCTGATGTCCCCACAACCACATCTTGCCAGCCGATCCAGCCCTCAGTGGTCTCTTCAAACACAATCTAGAGTGCTCGCTTCGGCAGCACATATACAAACACAAATCTAGTCACGTCAGTCCCCTTCTCAAAACCTTTCCAAGGGCTTCTCAATGTCCTGAAAACACGGCTCCAGCTCCTAAAGCCACGGCTGCGCGGCCTGGCCCTGCCCCCTCCCCTCTGCTGCAGCCACACTGTTCTGTCGTTCACGTCCACCGGACTCTCACTCCAGGGCTTTTTCACACACAGCTCCCCGCACCTCCACCTTCTCTTGCACCCTCTCGTGCATCGGCTCACAGCAGCGCCGAGCTTAACAGCCTTACTCCAGCACTGGGCTGTGACAGTCTGAGTCTCCGCTCTGTCGCCTAGCGGCTCTGCCATGTTGAGCAGGACGCTTAAAGCGGTTTCCTCATCTGTAAAACCAGAGTGTTACTACTACCGACCTCACATCGTTGTCATGAGGACTATATAAACCCAAAGAACTGGCCCACAATAAGGGTGGAGTGTTTATTTAATCACTATTATTCCTGGAGGATGCTGTCCCTGATGCCCCAGACCAAGTTAAAATCATCTCTTAACACGTCCCTGTAGCACGAGCTAGTGACCATCTGGACTCCCATCCAACGCTTTCCGCCCTAGAAGATGGTGAGCTCTGTAAAGGGCATCGCCTTTCCCTTGCTTACAGCTGTATCCCAGGACCCAGGGTGCTGGTTGATGGTCTATGCACATCAGGATGTGACTCTTGGGTGGCCCAAGCCCACAGAAGGGTCCAGACCTGGCCCTAGCCGCCTCCAGTGAGTCTGGTGTCTATCAGCACAGAAAGAAAACCAACTTAACAGCCCTCAGAGGGTAAAAAGGGTTGCCAAAACCACCTATAGCCCGAGTTAGAGGGACCTATGAGCTGAGCTCAGCCTCTGGCATTTTAACCCTCCAATGATTCCGTCTGGTCCTAGATGGAAGTGCCTGTCCCTCAGGGAGCTCGGTGGGTGATGATGCCAGCTCTAAGCAGCCGGCAGGGCAGTCCTGCTGCCAGCTCCCTGACTACCTCAGTGGGTGGGGTCACTTCCACTGTGTTTAAAGAACAAGCACCCTGAGCAATTCCTGGTGAAGGAGGCGGAATGCACTCTACCGGAAGTCAGTAAAAAGCTCTTAAGTCTAGAACAGGGTCACCTTACAGTCTTGGGAAACAATGTGGTGGTCCATAAGCAGGAGGGGAAATCCCTGACCTGCTTCTCAGAATAGACTCCGTCAGGCAACCCAAAGAGAAAGACACAGACGCCCAGCAGCTAGAAAACACTAGCTTTATGCAGAACTCTGCTCGGGGAGGTGGGGGGTTAGGTGCCCGTCTCCACCTCCACCACTTCTGCCCAGGCACTAAAGCCCATGTCCTTATGGACGAGCACCAGGCTGGAGGCGGGGCCTGGCTCCACAAAGCACTTCTCCTGGCTCTCAGAAATGGTGACCTCGAAGACGTCCCGGGCAGGGGAGACGTCCTGTTCATCGCACGTATCTAGCAGTTCTGGCTCAGTCTGCACTAGTACCACGGTGGGCTCAGAAGCAGCAGGAGGCATGCCGGGTGGGCTGGAGGGTGCCCCGGGCTGGTGACTGAGCTGGTGCCGCTTGAGGCTTTGGGGGAGGGTGTAGCCCATGCCACAGGTGGGACAGCGATAGGGCTTGTCGGCTAGGTGGGATTTGAGGTGGCGCCTCAGCTTGGTGGCCAGTGTGTAAGCACGGCCACACTGGGGGCATGGGAAGGGCCTCTCCCCTGAGTGTAGACGCTCATGAGCACGCAGTGTATGTGGGTCTCGGAGGGCCTTCCCACACACGGGACACAAGTAGGCCTCCCCGGTGTGAGAGATAAGATGGCGCCGCAGCTCAGGCAGCTGCGGAAAGGCATCGGCACAGTGTGGGCAGCGGTAAGGCCGCTCCCCTGTGTGCAGCCGCAAGTGACCACGCAGGGTGCCCCGCTGGCGGAACGCCCTGCCACAGTGTGGGCACAGGAAGGGCTTTTCTCCTGTGTGGAGCCGCATGTGGTTGCGCAGAGAGCCCTGGTTGGCCAGGGGGCGCCCACACACAGGGCACGGGCATGGGGCAGGGGCAGGCGGCACCTGGTGGGTCTTGCGATGCAGTCGCAGGGAGGGCCGGCGGGCAAAGGCCTTGCCACACTGGTCACAGGCAAAGGGCCTGGCACCTGAATGTACCACCTGGTGCTCTTTGAGGTCTCGCCGGGTGCCGTAGGCCTTGTCACATTGTGGGCAAGGAAAGGGTCGCACCCCGCGGTGGCCCAGCATGTGGGCTTTGAAGCTTTCCTCTGAGCTATAGCTCTTGCCACACTCAGTGCAGAGGAAGGGTTTGTGGCCTGTGTGCACGAACGCATGCTTCTTCAGGTGGCACAGCTGCAGGAAGGCTTTGCCACACTCCCCACACCGGTACCGTCGCCTCTGTTTTGGGGAGCTTCCTGCTGGGCCAGGGGGGCTCCGTAAGCGTGCAGGGAGGCCGGGCTGTTGCTGCTCCCCCGCCTGCTGGGCCCTGGACTCTGAGGTCTTTGCTCTGGGTGGGCACTGGTCACTGGGGCCACATAACTTCTTGACCAGGTAAGTCTGCAGGTGGGAGCCCCTGGCAGAAGATGAGGAACTGGCCTCACTGCTGTCTGGGCCCTGCTGGGTGGCGGAGCTGCTCTGAGGCTCTGGTGACATCTGTGTCTGGGCTGGGTCCTCCTCACCCATGCTGCCACCTTGAGGGAGCAGGCCAAGTGCTTGGCTCGCCTTGGAAACTTGATCCTGGGTTTGAGGCTTAGGTCCGGGGCTTTCCATACTCTCTGCCTGGATGCTGGGCGGTGACTGGTGATCAGGATCTGCAAGGCAAGAGTGGGGGTGCTGGGGTTAGTAGAAACTGTGGCAGGGGGTGGCGGTGGTGTCACTAGGAAATTCTAAGAGTATGTGTCTCCTCCTACTCAGCCCCTGAAGCTGAACTTCAGCAGAAGCAATGACACCAATCTCTTGCCTAGAACATGAACTACATGCTCTGCTGACCTTCATGTCCAGTCTCAGGTGCCTCCTGGGGAAGCACTCTTGGGACCCCCAGTGCCCCAAACCTCTGGATAGTCCTAGAACAAGGCTATCCCAGGGGCCCCTATTCTCCCTCTGGAGACGCACACTTAGGATGAATTAGGCCACCACCTCCTCACCTTAATTCATGTGAAAATAAAGGAACCTCTACCCTCACCCCAGAGAGAAGAAACACGAGAAACTGGAAACCTTATACACAGCTTGCTGTCTTCCTCAACATGACCTTACTATTCCAGAAAACTTACTCAGGAAGAAAAAAGTTGCGAATATCAATACTGTTCATTGTAAGTAAAAGACTCAACCACTCTGCAATAGAAAGCATCAAATGACAGGTTACACCCAAAGACTCTCTGAGCCTCTTACTGAAAATTCTAGCCATGTGTCCACGAATCCTAAACTATTATGTCATGATCCTCACTCAATCCTGATCAAGCCCTGTCCCATTCCACACTGAAAGATCAGACTTCAAAATTTCAGTAAATACCCAGGCTTTGAGCCTCCACCTCAGAAAAGCTATTAAAAACTCTGTGATGCTCTCCTTTACCTCCCTGAGCCACAGTGTTGCCTTGTCTTGCCAACAGGTTGATCCGGTGTTAATTTGGGAAGCGAGCGTTATATCTGATACATACCTGTCCAAGGTTCTGCCGCATCCTCCCCAGGGGAGTCCACTTCCTGCTGTATAGCGGAGTCTACTTCTGTCCCCACAGCCAAGGCTGCCTCTTCTTCTAGCCTGGGCTGGGTGGGGTTCAGGCCATCAGAGGGAGGCTGGGGCCACAGCAACAACTCAAAGCCTGGCAGCACAACCCGGTACACCTGCAGATGGAGCTTCTCGCTGATCCGCACCAGGGCTACGTTTCCCTCACCTTCCAGCCTGCCCCGCTGCACCAGACTGCAAAGCAGAGGAAGAGCTAGCTCAGGAGACCCTCTTCAAGTGGCCCTCCCCAAAGCCCCAGTTCCTGGGCAGTCTGAGTCCTAAAAGACCCCATGCCTTTGGAACACTCACTGCGAAAAAAGAAAAGAAAAGAAAATCGCTGGGTGGGGAATTACAGTGGGCTTCTGGTTCCACCTCATGCCATAACAGAAAGCCTCAAAGGGCTATGTTCACTGCATACTCTCCTGTAACTTACCTGATCCAGCCTGAACTCTGCTCACAAGCACACACGTCTCCCCAGGGGCCTAGTGACACGTCCTGAAATAAACCAATAAGAGTCCTTCTCCCATGTGTTTGGGGACCAGGATGGGGGGGGGGGGGAAGTGATGTAACCTCTCCTGAGATAGATCATGCACCCCCTGGAAGGTTAAGGGTCTCTGCTTCTGCCTCTACAGGACTGTGTTGTCTGATTTTTCATTCAGTAAAGGCCAAAATAGTCTCCCCTCACCTCCCTCTCAATGTGTGGAATATTACTAAATTGAATACGCTACTGCCTTCCAGTGAGTACCAAACAATAAAAAGTAGTAACATCAACTTTACTTTTTAAGACTTACTATGCAGTGAAACCCTACACCTGCACTATTTCATCTATTGCTCCAAATAACCCTGGAAATTTAAAAAACAACAACAACCAGGAAACAGTTATTTTTTTAATTTTACAAATGAATTAAAAGAGGCATCCATTTAACTGGCAAAGTGACAAGGCTGGGATTTGATTCCACGGCTTTTAAATTCTAAGCACCTTTGCTCTTGACTTTCATCACTACCGACACCAATTAATCCAGCTTTCGGCACTTTTTGTGCCTTGATTCCTTAACTACTGCAAGTGAGGGGAAGAGACAGTCCCGGAGAGAAGGGGCAAAACCATCTCCTATCTCTTGAAATGCCCTGCTTCTAACAAACTGAAGAGCTGTCTAGAAATGGCTGAACCTCTTGCAAGATTTGTCATGAAGATGACACGCCCTATCTTTTAATACCTCCTTCTGCCGTGGCTTCACTCCTTCCTCCTTCTGCTCGGAGACAGACTCCTCTTCCAGCGGCCCCCAGAGCAGTCCCGGCTGCAGGGGCTCCCCGACACACCAGACCCCCAAACACTGTTCCTCGGCGAGTGAAGGGCCAAGGGCCAAGCCCCGGGGAAGGCTCTTTAGAGCGAGGAAGGCCCGTGCCAGCCCGGGCGGGGAATCTCTGAGGCCCTGAGCACAGCCTTGTCCAGAAGGGATCCATTCTAAATCCGGGCGCAGGCGCGGGTCGGGGGCTGCAGGGAAACGGGAAGGCAGTGAGGGAGCGGCCCAGACGGTCGTGAGGGTGGGGACAGATGCGGGAGGAAACCGTAGGTCCACCTAGGCCTTGGCGGTCTGAGGGATGTTAGGACTCTTAAGGGAGACTCTCGGAGGGTTGAGGGTGTTCCAGGACTCTGAACCCCCCCCCCCCCCAGAGACGTCTGAGGGCACCCGAAGATGATTCCGGGCTAGGGAGGAAAAGGGCCTGGGGGCAGAGTTGACCAGGAAACGTCAGGTCCATCTAAGCCCGGGGCCGAGGGTCAGAGACGTAGCAGGTCACTAACCACACTGCAGTCTCTCGCCTTCGGAAAGCAACTCTGCTGCCTCCTCCATCCCTCCAGAAAAGCCTCCTTCCGCCGGAAGTGAGCGTTTTCTTCTCCGCTCCTCCCGGAAACAGTCATTGTCTTCCAAATTTCTTGTCGGGAAAGAATCCGAAGAGTCAGACTCATGGGTACACAGAACCGGGAGTTGTGAATATCGGCGAGGCAAAACTCCGTCTGACAACAATAAGAACCACAGGATTCCAGCGGACCACTAGGGATTCAGCTTCAGGGAAAACGGAACTAATTGTTCCAATCCCCTCCTTTTGGGAGGGACGGGCCGGACATTTATGCTGTCTCTCCCCAAGGCGGGCATTTAAGCCGGCACGTGCAGGAAAGTGGGCGGGGATCCTGGAAAGCCATGTTTGGACCTGGCAGCGGGCCGGAAGTGGGTTGGAGGTGTGGCGGAAGTGGTTGGGGAGTGAGGAGCCCGGGAGGGGGCGGTTCCCGTGCTACCGCGGAGCCGGATGTTTGCCGAGCTTTGACAGGCGTGGCACAGGGAGCAGTGCCCGATCACGGTGAGCTGCGGGGCTAGGGGTCTTCCTGGGTGGAGGTGGGGGGGGGGGAAGGGAGGGACTAGACAGGTCACCTGAAGGGATAGGGTCCGGAGGGGGATGATTCGAGCGGATCCTAGGAAGGGAGCAGGAGTGGTATGGGGCCTAGGAGCCTGGCTTTCTTTCCCACAGCGGGTTTCAGCCCCACTCCCGGGTCTGCACCGAGGAGACTTCGTGTCCTTTGCTACTTTCCTCCTGCACTTCCCAGGGCAGAGTCTAAGTCAGATCGCTGTCATCGAGCAAGCCCACGGGAAGGGGAAGTCTCTTTGGTCCCAAGTGGCGAAGCGCTAAGAGCAAGAAATTGGGGGGAAGTATTCCGGCCTGCCACTAATTAGGCCATGCTTTCATCTCTATTTCTTAATCTCTGAAATGGAATAATTGCGGGTTTTGTAAACCATGAAGCTCTGTACAAATGCGTTTGTAGTTGAAAGTCTCGCTATTGTATCGTGGGATTTGCATTTTCGCAATTCGGGAGCCCCAACCAGGAGGGCGGTCCCAATGCCAGAGAATAAGATTTCTAGTTACCTCAGTTCTTCGTGAAGATTACAGGAGAACCTTTATTTTTTCATGGCACCTCTCTGAACCTTCAGAATCACATGAATGACAGTCATTTCGAAAAGTGTTGAGGGATTGACCTGCATCAAGAGACCCTTTTATACAGATATAGATTAAAATCTTGAGTCAGCTTTATGGCCCGCCTAAACAATGTGTTTCTTTTTTCTGGTCCTGACTTTCCTCAGAGTAAAATGGGCTTGGTAGTGCAAACCTCACTGGTGCTGCTGTGAAGTTAAAAGGTAATTTGTCTACTTTATGGTGCTAAATAGGCCCTCAACAAATACTGGTTCCCTTTTCCATTTAGGAGATGAATTCATTCATTCACTCATTCAACAAATGACAGCATCTGTGTGCTGAATAGGTCAGGGATTCTTAGATTTTCAGAGAGCTTATGAACCCCTTAAAATTGCATAGAAGATTTCATGCATGTGCTGATTTTTCTTAGGGAAAAAGTCCACAGATTTCATCAGAATTTCAGAGAAGTCCAGAGGTGAAAACCTCTGCCTAAAATGATTCTCAGAGATCTTTGTAAAAGATCTTAGCAGCCAGGATACTTCATGGCCACCCCTTTATATTATAATTTCCCTGAGCCAGTTTCCCTTACCCTCCCACTGAGTGGGAGCTAAACTTCAGGGCTCACAGGGGGAAGCAGCTGTGGGTTGGAGGCCGGTCTGGCTGGGAGGTGGAAACAACTGTGATTAGTTATGCTGGAAAAGAAGGTTATGGAGCGGGGGAGGGGGCAGTTCTGGAAGAACAGACAAAATAGAGGAGCATTTACTGGAAAAGAGGTGGAGTTCAAGTTCAGCTCCCTTTTAGAGGGTGTCCCTCCCCTTCCCTCATACATACTTCAGCTCGCAGCTGTTCTTTCTAACCCTGTTGTTCACTTTAGTGTAAGTATTTTAGAATACTGAAGAATTATGTTTCTGGGAGGAGTCTGTGCTTCTACAGATAAGGAGATTTAAGTCTAGTTAGGAAAGGACTTGCCCAGCATCTTTGCAACTCATTGGCTCAAGCAGGACTATTATCCAGTTCTCTATATTTCTCGTTCCATGCCTTTAAAAAAATTTTTTTAAACTTTATTTATTTTAGAGAGACAGAGTGTCAGCAGGGGAGGGGCAGAGAGAGAGAAGGAGACAGAATCTGAAGCAGGCTCCAGGCTCTGAGCAGTCAGCACAGAGCCCAACGCAGGGCTCAAACTCACGAACCGCGAGATCATGACCTGAGCTGAAGTCAGCCACTTAACCGACTGAGCCACCCAGGCACCCCTGCCATGCATTTTTCTTATTGTGTCAAGCACCCACTGTTGTGCAGAAAGACTTCTTGGGATAGCTGTGGGCAGGGCTAATGGAGCACTTGGTGCCCTGTCAGTGACAGAAGAGAAGGCATGGAGAGAAGACTCGGGCCTAACAGGGGTTACTATGTGCTGAATTCTGTTCTTGTTACCCAGTGGAGTTCCCATTTGGGAAATCCTCATGGCCACCTGGTTGAATGGGGGAAGGAGCATGTCGATGAATCAGGAGTGGATTCCTCAGGATTTAGAGTTGCCTGCATTGGGGGCTTGCAGGGCAATGGGTGAGCGGGGTTGTGGGGCACAGCAGCACTCACTGAGAGAAGTGCATTCCCAAATAAGAGAGGGACACATCTTTCTCTGTGCTCATGGAAGGGACTTCTATTTTGGTGGTTAAGCAGCAGTAGCAAATAAGGGTAGCAGAGAAGAGGCCAGAGGAAAGGAAGAGAAAGGCTTTTTGGTTTTTGGTTTTTGTTTTATGGCTGTTTGACTATTTGGCTGCTTGGCTTTGGCTCTGGAGCTTGGAAAGGCTTTTGCCACTGAATCAGTGTGGTTGCCCTGGTAACAGGGTGGTTGTTGCTAGGCACAAGGAGCCGGTTTACCAGCCAGAGTCCTCAGCTGGCTGTGACGAGATGTGTGCAGGAGCTTGTCATGTTGCCTTAAAGCCAGAGGTGTTTGGGGTCTGGATCCTAGCTGGCAGCTACCCCCTCTTCTCCCTCCCCGTGCCTGGTCTTGTCTGGACTCTATCTGCCCTGCTGATTCTCTGACCATATATGTCATTTTTGGGCTCTAGGAATGTTGTGGGCTTAGAGCAGCCTCTTCTCTGGGGTTGGACTAAGTGGATTAAATCCCCTCCCTGACCCACATGGTGAGTTTGGGATGGAAGGGGGATGGGTCTCCACTTAGGGCTGAGGGCAGAAGGTACTGCTTTTAGACTTCACGCAGCCACATCCTTGCTGCCAGACCTAGACCTGGGCAAGCCCAGCTTCCAAGCTGGCTCTTCCTCTCTGTCTGCTGCGACTGGCTGTCTGTTTTTCACCTCCTAGAGCTCAGCACTCTGGATGCCATGGGCTTCCCCCTTTCCCATCTGTGCTCTCCAATCCTTGGGGCAGTCTGTTGACCTTTCCCACCTTGAAACCAGCATTTGGAGCTACTTGTGGTTTAGAGTGGGCTTAGCAGCCCCCAGGAGCCCGCAGATTGCCTGCTGTGAATGGCAGGCAGATTCCATCACCTGTTTCTTGTTCCTGTCCTGGGGCAAACCCAGCTGGGCACCTTGAGTATTGCCTTTTTTCTGGGACCCTGTGGTCTCTGGCCACCTCTTGTTCCCGGGACAAAAGTGAGGGCTGGAGTAGCTAAAGTCACAATTAACCTTTTTCATGAATGGGGTGTGAAACATCTCTGTAGATGCTTGCAACATCTCTGCCCTCTAACTGCTGGCGTCTAGGAAGCTTCTGTGCTCTATGACCCCTGAGGAGAGGGGCGTAGACTTCTACCCTCTGCAGCTGGGACTGCATGGCTGAAGCAGATGGGCAATGGGCAGCACGGGGCCTGGCACGGTTCGTCCCTTATCCAGCTGGAGGACCTGAGGGCACGCACTGAGCTGTGCCATCCTCTGTCCCAGCTGCCTTTTCTGGCAACATGCCTGTGGAGAACCCAGGGCTACATGGAGCTCTTGGCAAGGATGCGAAGTGTTGAGGAACAAGAACAGGGGAGGCTGGGGGAGGAAAGAGTGAGATCAGGAGGGCTCGCTGTAGAAGTCACAAGGGAAAAGAGGCTGCCCCTGACTTGCTACCCCCCACCCCAGGTTTCTCTTCAGGTTCTGTGGAGTGGAGCTGTGAGGGACAGGCTTGGTCATGGACCCGCTTTCAGAGTTACAGGATGACTTGACCTTGGATGACACCAGCCAGGCTCTGAACCAGCTGAAGCTAGCCTCCATTGATGAGAAGAACTGGCCCTCGGACGAAATGCCCGACTTCCCCAAGTCAGGTGGGTGCTGCCGGATCTCAGGCAGCCATACATGCCATAGAAGGGGAGACTCCCTTCCTGTCAGGGGGAGACTCCCTTCCTGTTGGAGGGAGACCCCAGGAGAGCAGGAGGAGGGCAAGGAGACCAGCCCCAGGGTGGGGCTGGGAGCACAAGCCCTTGGGGGGAGGGGGGAGGTCGGCGGGGGAGGATCAAAGAAGGCGAGTCTTAGGGAGAACACTGCCAGCCCTCCAGGTTACCCCCTGCCTTTGCCGTGTTCCTCAGATGACTCCAAAAGCAGCTCCCCGGAACCCGTGACACACCTCAAGTGGGACGACCCTTACTACGACATCGCGCGACACCAGATCGTGGAGGTGGCAGGTGAGCACACCCAGCAGTGCATCGGTTTCCTCCCCGCCTCGTGCCACAGGGGAAGGGACTGGGGGACAGGCGGGTGCCCGCTCTGTGGTCTGACCCCTGACCCTGGGACTCCAGAGCACACGTACCGTTCTTAAAAATCACACACTTGATTGTGATGGCCACCTGCACGTACATCCTGACCTGTGACCCGGTTGTCTCTTATTGGCCAATGGTGTGTGGGAGGCGGTATGACTTTGAAGTCAGAAAGCCCTGCTTTGATTTCCAGCTCTGCACTCTGAACTCATTCCTTCCTCACAGGGTCGCTGAGAGGATTACAGTAGTGACTGCCTCTCTGGGTCTAGCCCAGAGCCAGAACATAGTTGGCCCTGAATGAGTGGCCGTTGAACTCCTTCCCCTTTGTCCAGATGTCAACCTTTCCACCCCATCAGTTACTGGGGACCAGGAAGGTGCCAGTTCCTTGGGGGAAGCCCTACCTCCAAGGGAGTCTGGAATGGCAGAGCCTCCTTCCAGAAGTGAGGGGCCCCTTGACCCCTTGGAGCATCAGTTCCCAGGAGATATGCTGCCTTGGTGACCGTGGGTATGGAGCCTTGGGTCTCAGCCTTAGTGAGCTCCCACTTTCCTGTTCATAATGCAGGACTCAGGGTAGAGGAGGTAGCAAGGATGCTGATGACCTGATTTCTGCCCTTAAGGTCCTACTACTAGAAGAGGAAATTAGGGCAGTAGGATTTTTGTCTTTCCCCTGTTGGTTGTCTCTCCTCACCAGTGACAGCAACTGTAAGCCAGCATGGCAGCAGGGCCCTGCTCTGCGGCATTGGGGTGGGCAAAGGAGGCCAGGCAGCACGCGGCTCTGGAGCGCAGTGGTGCTGGCTAAGGGGGCCCTGGAGGCATCTGGCCATAGGGAAGCCAGAGGGAGCTCCATCTCTCTGAATGCTGAGCTCAGAGAGGGATGGGGCAGTTAAGAGTTGCCCCTAATGTCAAAGTTGTTTCCATGCCATTTGTGCCCCTGGCGCCTGCCTGGTACCCAAGGCTGGGTTGGAAGCCTTGGCTATGACTTCTTTCATCCATGGAGAAGCAAGGCTGAGAGTTCTTACCTGGCCTGGTCCTTACCTGGGCACAAGAGAGTCACCCGAAGGTTCAGAACTTTCTCTCGTCACTTCCAGAAATGGATCTGATTGGGGCATGGGGAGTATCTGATGTGGTGTGACATAGTGTCTATCCTCCTGGCCTGTGTAGCCGAGACATAAAGCAGAGCAGGTGGGGGGGGACCCAACCCCAGCACCTGGTGGCCCCTTTTCCCACTACAAGCAGAGCTGCAACATGTTTCTGTTTCCCCAGGGTGTGATGAGCCTGAGGGGGCCCAGCCAGGTAGGTGTGTTCCTGGCTCTCTGTGCTTGGCCTCTGGGCTATGGATCAAGAAGGGCTCTTGGTGGAAGCCAGGTGGGGCCAGCTTAATTGCAGCCCCACTCCAGGGAGCTGGGAGCTGGCGGTACCTGGGAGCCGGAAATAGCAAAAGATTTACAGGAGGTTTGATAGGGTGGTGCCATGTGGGGACACATCCAGAGCCCAAAGGGAAAGGGACTCCTGGGGAGAGAGGGCCCACGTCCCTGGGGACAGGGGGACTGGCTGTGAGCAATGACCTGGCCTTAGTGCTGGCTCAAGGCCCCTCTGGTGGGAGTGCCCCAGGGGTGTGCCTCTCTGACTGCTGAGAAGAATTTAGATTGGTGTCACCAGAGCAGGAGTCATTTGATGAGACCATGATGATGTCCTGGGAGGCCAGTTTCCTGGCATTAGAAACGGGAGAAAGAGCCCATGTTGGAACGGAAGATGGGTTATGTCTCCAACTCCTCTGCAGCCCGTGTTCTCCGAGCTGGTAGTAGCTGTCATGCTCCACAGTCAAATTTGACTCGGTCCAAGCGGGTTCTTTCCAGCGGTGGGCTGGTAAACAGCAGCTGGCTCTCTGGGAAGGTGGAGGCGGGGGAGGGGAGGCTATTATTTATTTGTAGCATTTGCAGTTTCGACCACAGTAGATTTCAAGCACCAACATGATGTCAACTGGCTACAGTATCCTGAGCGTTTAACAGTTTAACAAATGTGTGAGCCGGCCCCAGCACAGTGCCCCAGCCCCCACCTCCCATCTCCTTGGCCTGCTCTGCAGGTTGTGGGTGGGTGGTGGCTGGCCTGGCCATTCCCAGAATGCCTGCTAGAGGACTGTACTGTTGCTGATTGACACCCAGGCCACCCTGGGCACATTCCTGATCGGCATCGGGGGAATGCAGAGGCTCTCTTCTCAGGCCGCGGCTCTTTTCCTGGTGCTTTCACCCAGTCTCTGTGTCTTCTCACCCCCAGTGCCCTGGGAACACCAGGGCAGCTGGCTCCTTCTCTCCCTGCAGTCTCCAGGGCAGATGTCTCTTTTCTGAGATCAAGAGGGAAGTTCTTGTAGCAGCAGTTGCCCTGTCTGCTGGCAAATGCCAAGCCACCCAAGGACCTGACCCCAGGGAGGGGAGGACAGGGGCTCGACCCTGGGGTCACCTGCATCTCATTCCTTGCTTGTCTGAGAGTCTTGTCATCCAGCCCCTCACCGATCCCCCAGATGGGGATCCCCATTCTGACTTCATTCAACATGCATTTGTAGAATACCTACCCTGGAACAAGGCCCATAATTAGCCCTGAGGACTCAGTGGGGAGAAACACACATCACCTCCTTCAAGGAGCACACAGTCCAGTGCAGTGGTTCTTAGAACTGGTCAGAGTCCTCTTTAAGAGTATGAATGATATTGACCTCTTCTCCTAGGGAACATGTGCTTGTGTTTGTAATAGTTTTCATATCACATCTTGGCCTTGGTGGATGCCCATTGGTGGAGCCCCGGTTGAGAACCCAAAGCTTCCCATTTATGAGATTGTTGAGGCCACAGGCCCCTGGCTCCTCACCTCAGTTGCTTGCTTAACCAGTTACTATCTCTTTAAATTCCAGAGCCCTGTGATCTCAGATGTCCTGTCCTGCCTAAGTCCTCAAATCTGCCAACCAATGAGGGCTGCCTGCATATGGGGGGGAGGGGTAGCAGGATGAAAAGAACCTTTTGGAACCCCCATGCTCCTCCCTGCATTTCCCTATACATTCCAGGCCTTTCTTTTGCTTAGAGAGGTGCAGGCAGATGTCTCTCCCCTCACACGCTCATAGCAGAAGGTTCCAGATTGTACATGAGGCTATATTGGCCCGGCTGATCCTTTGTTCCTGCCCTGCCACTTTGCTCTTGCTTCTTTTGCCAGAGCTTATGGGAAGGGATCCAAACAGGCCTGAGAGCCACCCTCACAGGACTGGAGGGAAACCAGGACCTCAGGATCTAGGCTAGGGTGTGACAGCAGGTGGTCTTATAAAATAGACCTGTTGCTGGATGAGATGAAGCTGCACCTTCTCCTCAGACAGGCTTGCAGAGGGCTCTCCGCTCGTAAGTCTGGAGAAACCCTGTCCAGGAAACTCTGTCCAGCAATCTGGTAACCTAGATATCATCGTGAACAAATTCCGAAATGGAACCGTGCGCACCATGTAATGCTGACCTATGACTCTGTGCAGGCTTCCTCTTGAATACCTGCCGCATGCTGGGCTCCGGACCAGTACTAGAGTTTCAAAGATGGATGAGACACGGTTTCTGCCCACAAGCCGGTAGAGGAGACAGGCACATAAACAATTATACAGAAGAGTCAAAGTATCACAGCAGAGATAGGTAATGGTTCACACCGGGAGCCATGAAAAGGGACAGCTAACCTGGCTCAGGGGAGGAGGAGAGGACGCAGTCTTCAGGAATGAGTCTTAAGGATTCCAAGAAGGTAGCCTGGAGGAGGGGAGCGATACAAGGCAGTTCAGTCTGGCAAAAGAAACAGCAGAGGCCCAAAGCTGCCTGATGTGGACTGGGTTGCAAGCATGTCTGTGTTGAAAGTGTGCATGATGTGAGCCTGGAGAATCCCGTGAGTCATTCCAAAGAATGGAATGGTTGGAGGGGCTGATCTGGAGCGTGGATATGGTAGTCAGACAGCTGGGAGTGAGGTGCTAAATCAGGCCAAAGCAGCAAGCCGTGCAGTGAGCAGGGCCTGGGGCCATGCTGTCCACATTCCAGAAGCCTCCTTCAGCTCCTCTGAGTCTTGCCCCAGCCCTGGAGAAAAGGGTCAGAGCCTTGGCAACTACTTTGGAAAAGCATTGACTCCTACATTAGGCCACTGACCGGGAAGATCATGGCTTACTAAATATGGAGAAGGGCAGTCAGCAAGGCGTGGGGGGTGGGGGTCCTTAATCCTCAGAGGCAGGTGGAGAACAGACGCAATCTGTTTCATGGGTTGTGTAAGTAGTCTTCTCATTTGCCCCTGAAGCAATGGGGATTAGGCAAGTGTGGTTTGGTGTCTCTGCAGTGTCGTGAAGGGAAAGGTGTAGGGAAGGTTCCTGGGACATGGGGGAGCGAAGAGCAGGCCTCGTCCTCACTGAGCTTTTTTGGGGTGAGTGCTGTGCTGATCCTGGAAGAGCATCTCACCTTGGAGGGCAGTAGCAGATGCGTCACAAGCTGCCCTGCTTCTTGACAAAGCCAGATGACCAGACCATCAAATAGTGACTGGTTTTGGGCAAACACCCTACAGTGATTACTGCCAAATGAGCATTCTCCCAAAGCACTACAAACTCCTCTGAACTCCATGTTCTTTAGAATACCCTTAAGGAGAGGGGCACCTGGGTGGCTCTGTTGGTTGAGTGTCCAACTTCAGCTCAGGTCATGAACTTGGAGTTTGTAAGTTTGAGCCCCACATCGGGCTCACTGCTGTCAGCCTGTCAGCACAGAGCCTGCTTCAAATCCTCTGTCCCTCTCTTTCTGCCCCTCCCCTGCTTGCACTCTTCCAAAAATAAATATCTGTTAAAAAAGGAAAATCCTTAATGAGAAAGGATATGATTTTTAGAAATGTCCAGAAGTCAGTCAGAGCCAAGTGCAGTTAATAACTCCAGTAATAAAATCAGAAAGTGTGACGGTGGTCAAAAATGAGACCTGACCATTAAGTAATCACACCCATTTCCTCAGTGGCCTTGGACTTGCTGAGAAGGTAGCTTCAAGAAGTTTTCCAAATATGCTGGTCAGAGAAGGCACTTCTGGAAGAAGCATGGGCTTTTAAGATGATTGGCAAGATAACATTTGCTTTGGTGGGGATGATTTTCAGCTTTTTAAAGTTAAGGTGACATTTAAATAACAAATTAAGCATTTTAAAGTGTGTAAGTGGTGGTATTTATTTTCTTAAATGCTTATTTATTTTGAGAGAGAGTGTATGAGTAGCAGAGGAGCAGAGAAAGAATCCCAAGCAGGCTCCGTGCTGTCAATGCAGAGCCTGACACAGGACTTGATCCCACGAACCTCAAGATCATGACCTGAGCCAATATCAAGAGTTGGTTGCTTAACCAACTGAACCACTCAGCCGCCCCTACAGTGGTGGTTATTTAGTACATTCATAATGTTGTACAACAACACTCTGTCTAGTCCCACAGTTTCATCCACTCCCATTCTAAATCCTATAACCATATAGAGCCAATTCCCAATCTCCCCTCTTCCCAGCAACTGGCAACCACCAATTTGCATACGGAGGCATACGACTCCACTTATGAGTTATCTAGAAGAGGTAAATCCGGGGCACCTGAGTGGCTCAGTACATTAAGTGTCCAACTTCGGCTCAGGTCATGATCTCACAACTTATGGGTTTGAGTCCCGTGTCGGCTTCTTATGATGCCTTACCATCATGTTTTCAAGGTTCATTCACGATGTAGCATGGATCAGTATGTCACTCCTTTTTATGGCCAAACGATATACCATATTTTCTTTATCCATTCATGCATCGATGGGCATCTGGGTGTTTCCACCAGGTGTGACTTTTTAGAAAGCTGTTATGTTTTTAGACCTCAGCTCAGTAGCCCTGAGAGCAACCTGTCCCTCTTTCTTCAGTGACGCACGCTTGAGTGCAGACAGCTGCTCGGGTACATCTGCAGTAGCCACTCTGGCCCCTGCACTACACGGTACAGGTCTCTAGGCCTGACTCCTTTCAGTTCCTCAGGCCACTTCTCTCGGGTGACCTACCACCCACTGTGCTCCATCTGTCTCCACACCTAGGAGATGACAAGTATGGGCGGAAGATCATCGTGTTTAGTGCTTGCCGAATGCCCCCGAGTCACCAGCTGGACCATAGCAAGCTCCTGGGGTGAGTACCCCCGAGGTGAGGTGAAGGGACCCACACCCAGTATCTCCTGATGCCCTTCTCCCTACCGTCACCTCCCTCAGCGCCTCTCTTCTCCCGAGGGAGCTAGTTTACATTCTGGGGAGAGCACTGGGCTAGGAGTCAGACCCAGTTTCTAGTCTGGGAAACTGCAGCCTTAGCAGGGTATCTTCATCTCTTCAAGCCTCTTTTCATAATCCAGCCCTCCTTCCTTGTGGGAGATACTGCACGTGGACGTGCTTGGAAAAGTCAAATACTATCCACACAGGAGGACTGATTATTATGATGTGGTTGCAGTTCATCATTTAGATGAATAATCAGTGTTATTTTGTGCCACATCTGGTGCCAGTGGCTTCGATATCTGTCTGGGTTCTGTTAGCCAAATATACGTAATAGTTCTGATTGGTCTAGAAACCTGATGCCAGTCCAAAAGCTGACTGAAAGCAGCAATTTGACAGATCCTGTTCTGATGAGTGTTCACTACTGAGCCACCACTGTCCCCCCGGACCCCCCACCCCACGTGCTCAGGACCTCCATGGAGGTGGGGCCAGAATGGACTTTCCGAGGCACCTTACTTATATGTAGTTACCATCTTGCACTTCTTTCCTGATCTCTACTAAAGCACTCCCTGAAACTGAGAATGTCTGTACTGCCCATACCAGCCCTTTGGGATCCTGAATGGTCCTGTGTGTGTAGGGGGTGGTGAGGGGTCAGGGACAGGCCAAGCGCGCAGCTGCTGAAGGGGACAGGGCCTGAGTGCAGTGTCTGCAGTCCTGGTGAGCCAGGCCTGAGTCTTTTCGGCCTTGTGTGAGTTTTCTCTCTGGCTTCCTGAACCCTTTCCCTGCCGCCCCTTGGCCAGGCAAGCAGAGCCTTGTTCAGGCCCATCACATGGCCCAGCCAAGAGCAGGCCAGGGGAGCTCAGCCTGAGGGCAGCTGAGTCACACACCCTACCCTCTGGTTTAACACAGCCCGTCTGATTTGGCAGGTGATGGACTCCTGGCCAGATAATAGTCCGAGTGGGAGGAAGTCAGAGGAAGGAGATGGGAAAGCACCCAGTTTTCAGGAGCGAGATTGCTGAGTGAGGCTCCACCACTCAGGAGGCTTCCTCTGACTTCTGGAAGCCCCCTGCCATCCATCCTGGCTGTTCTCCATCCCTTACCGGAGACATCTCCCTGCCCCCACCTGACCTGCACAGCAGCACTTTCAGTGGGGATCAGTCACATTATTTCAGCCTTGGCCTTTCCCAGCTGTCCAGCCAGATCTGAGGGGTTGAAATAGAAAGTGCCCGAAGCTTGGATTCAGAAGACCAATTAACCTTCAGCTTGTGCCCCTTACTAGCTGTGTGCTTCGGGGCAGGTCTTTTCTGAACCCTATAAAAATAAGAATTGTGCCCACCTCATAGGGTTGTTGTGGGCATTAGGTAAGGTAATATATAGGAAATGCCATTGTATACAATTGTAAAGTATTATAGATTTCAAGAATTTAGGAAAGCGGAAGTAGCTATAAAGAAAAAATACAGACAATGATAAAATCTCCTATAAAGCTACCAACCAGAGAGAAAACCATTGTTAATATTTTAGGGTGTCCACTTCTGATTTGTTTCTATAATATACCCAGACCTTTGTATAGTCACCTCTGTATCTCATGTGTTATCTTCTAAGCATTAAACGTTCTTCAAAGATATCCTTTAAAAATATGTTATTGGCATACATGTGCACAGAAAAGTGAACAAATTATGTATACTACTCGAATTTTCAAAAACGGAATACACCAGGGGCGCCAGGGTGGCTCATTCAGTTAAGTGTCTAGACTTCGGTTCAGGTCATGATCTCGTGGTTTGTGAGTTCAAGCCCCATATCAGGCTCTGTGCTGACAGCTCAGAGCCTGGAGCCTGCTTCAGATTCTGTGTCTCCCTCTCTCTCTATCCCTCCCCAACTCTCCCCCCCCCAAAAAAAAACCTAAATAAATACTTTATAAAAATTTTTTTAAAAAGAATTTTCAAAAATGGAATACACCAGGTGCCTGTGTGGCTTAAGTAAGCGTCTGACTTCAGCTCAGGTCATGATCTCGTGGTTCATGGGTTTGAGCCCTGTGTCAGACTCTGTGCTGACAGCTTGGAGCCTGGAGCCTGCCAGATTCTGTGTCTCCCTCTCTCTCTGCCCCTCCCCCACTCACACTCTGTCTCTCTCAAAAATAAATAAAACGTTAAAAATTTTTAAAAATAAATGGAATACACCATGTCATCCACACCCACAGACCTCTCTTTGCCCTTCTAGCCACTACCCCAGTGGGCAGACCACTCTTCTGACACCTAACTTCACAGATAGGTTCTGTCGGCAGAAACAGCTTGTAAGGTATTCTGTTTATAGATGTCCTGTAGTTTATTTAACCAGTTCCCTGTTTTTGGACAGTTAGCTTGCTGCTCAAAAAATTTTTTCCATTGCAAAACAGTCCACATGCAATGAACAGCCTTCTACAAAAATGCTTCTGTTCATTTCTGATTGTTTCTTTAGGATAAATTCCTGGGTATATTTTTATAGGATCAAAGAGTACGAACATTTTCCAGCTTGTGATACACATCACTTTATTGCCCTCCAAAAAGACCATAACATTTATCAGAGAATGATTGTATTTTCACTACAATTTTCGCTATTTTATAGTTACAAAATGCTACCTTTTTATGTGACAGCTCTTTGCAAACTGCAGAGTGCTGAATGTGTACAGGAGGTAATTAGCAATAAGGATGAGAATCACAGTAATAATCCGGCGTTAGACACTTCACACGCCTGCCTGTGTGGGCCCAGACCAGCACCCATGGGCCATGATTCAGGGCACCCTGTCTGGGTTAGGTCAGGCTGTGTCTGAGCACTTACTGAAATCCTTGGATACTTTCCCTGGCACCATCCCTCCCTACCCCTAGAAGTGCTTAGGCTCCCAGCCTGGAGCCATGTTCTGCTGGGGCCAACCAGAAAGAACTTTCCCTCGACTCTTTTCCCATTCTGGAATTCTTATCTGACCCCTTCATACTTATCCACTTCAGGTGTTCAACACCTCTGCATGTGTGTGCTTGTGTGGGGTGATAGGTACTATGTTGTGAGCATGGGGAACTTGAGCCCAGTAACTAGGGCAGGGGACGGGGAACCCTCTAGTCACCCCAATCCCCTCTCATGGGCACAGTGCTTTATGGACTCTGTTGGGTGGTTGAGTATACAAGCTTCCCTTTGGTCAACAGGACCAAACTTTGGAGTTAGCTCATCTCCAGGCTCTACCACAAGCTGTGTGACTTTAGATAAGTGCTTGACCTTTCTGAGCCTCACTGCCCTCACTTGTCAGGAGGGGATAATCTCAGCCCCAATTATTATGAGGAAGGCAGGTGATAACGTATACAAAGTGCTTGGCAGATGCTAAAAGCTAAATATATATATATATATATATATATTTTTTTTTTTAATGTTTATTTTTGAGGGAGAGAGTGACACAGAGTACGAGTGGGGGAGGGGCAGAGAGAGGGAGAGAGAGAGACAGAATCTGAAGCAGGCTCCAGGCTCTGAGTTCTCAGCACAGAGCCCAACGTGGGGCTCGAACTCTTGAGTGGTGAGATCATGACCTGGGCCGAAGTCAAACACTTAACTGACTGAGCCACCTAGGTGCCCCTAAAAGCTAAATATTGATGAACAGTGACTGTCGTCATTACTATTGACTCAGGACAGTCTTGCAGAGAATGTTACTCCCATTTTTACTGCAGGTATGTGAGAGGGCTCAGTTACAGTCCCGGTCTCTTGATTTCTGCCTTGGGCTCTTATTATGACCATTCTTCTCCCTCTGTCCAGCCCCACCACTGGCCTCAGTCTCCTCCACAACAGCACAGTGACTGATTATGCAGGCAGAATAGGCAGTGCAGGTCAGGGGCTCATGGGCAGGTGTGTGATAGAAGCAGGGGACTCCTGGGGTACCGAGTCCTGTCTCAGGGGGCCCCTCTTATGTTGAGGGTAGGCCTGACGGGGCTTTTCTCTTGTAGGTACCTGAAGCACACCTTGGACCAGTATGTGGAGAGCGACTACACACTGCTGTACCTGCACCACGGCCTGACCAGCGACAACAAGCCCTCCCTTAGCTGGCTCCGGGATGCCTACCGAGAGTTTGACCGCAAGTGTGTTGGGGCCGGGGCCAGGTGGCTCTGGAGCCGGCGGCTCTGCCGGGTTCTGGGCTGCCCTCTGCTTGCTCAGGAGCTTGTATCCAGTTCCTCTCCAGGCTCCACCGCAAGCTGTGTGACTTTGGATCAGTGCTTGACCTCTCTGTGTCTCACTGCCTTCATTTGTAACAAGGGAATAATCTCAGCCCCAATTGTTGTTATGGAGAAGAGATAATGTATACAAAGTGCTTGGCAGATGCTAAAAGCTAAATTTTTTTTCTTTAATTTTTTAACGTTTATTTATTTTTTAGAGAGAGAGAGAGAGAGAGTGAGTGTACAAATGGGGGAGGCGGGAAGAGAGACAGAGGCCGAATCTGAGGCAGGCTCCAGGCTCTGAGCTGTCAGCACTGGGTAAAAGCAAAGAATCTGAAGTTGGAAGGTCCTGGGTTTAACCCCTAGTTTCTCTGCTTACTCACTCTGCCCTTCCATGTTACTTAACCTCTCCGAGTCTCTGTTTCCTAATCTGTGAGATGGGATAACAGTGGCACTTACCTCTCAGGATTTCCATGAGTACTCCAGTGAGAAAATGTGCCCGAAGAACCCAGCTGTGTGCCTCTGCCACCACGCCCACTGCTGAGTTCCTGTTCTGTCCCTGCAGGTACAAGAAGAACATTAAGGCTCTGTACATCGTGCACCCCACCATGTTCATCAAGACCCTGCTCATCCTCTTTAAGCCCATCATTAGGTGAGCGGCTGATGGGGGAGGGCAGTGGCCTCCCCACGCTTCCCTCTGAACTCTGAAGCAGATACGTGAGGAGGCCAAGCATCCTGCGGACAGACCGTTTTGGGGCTTGGCCTTTGTCTGATCTTGGGGGGCTGCTGAGGGGATGGTGGAGGCCTGGCAAAATAGCCTCCCCCCTCGCCCCCCACTGACCCATGCCCATTATTTTGGCGGCAGCTTCAAGTTTGGACAGAAGATCTTCTATGTGAATTACCTGAGCGAGCTGAGCGAGCATGTGAAGCTGGAGCAACTGGGGATCCCTCGCCAAGTGCTCAAGTAAGGCCGGGGCCGTGTGCCCGCAGGGCACAGTGTGCGCACGCGCCATGTTTGTGGGGTGGGACCTGGCAGCTGAGGGCAGGGAAGCCTTGAGAACCCAGGGGAAGCAGAGGAAGTGAAGGTCATGAGTAAGAGACGGCATATGGGTCTGAGAGGGTGAGTTCAGATCCCATTTCTGTCACTTAAAAAACTCTGTGACTGGGGGCGCCTGGGTGGCCCAGTCGGTTGAGCATTCGGCTCAGTCGTGATCTCACAGTTCGTGGGTTCGAGCCCCACGTCGGGCCCTGTGCTGACAGCTCAGAGCCTGGAGCCTGCTTCCGATTCCGTGTCTCCCTCCCTCTCTGCCCCTCCCCTGCTCACGCTGTCTCTCTCTCTCAGAAATAAATAAAACGTTAAAAAAAAAAACCCAACTCTGTGACTGAACCTCTTCAGGCTCCACTCTGTCATGTGTAGAGCAAGGCTCCTTTGAGGGTTGAATGAAGTGACCCATGTACAATACACGGGGGTTGCCAACGTGACGACAGAGCCAGATCGAGGGCCTGACACCCCCGTTTGCTCCCCCAGGTATGACGACTTCCTCAAATCCACACAGAAGAGCCCTGCGACGGCCCCCAAGCCCATGCCGCCACGGCCCCCTTTGCCCAACCAGCAGTTCGGGGTTTCGTTGCAGCAGTGAGTATGCGAAAGGCGGGCAGGCCCAGCACGTGGGGATCAGGAAGGGCCGCAGGCCCAACTCACTGCTCTTGTCCCCACAGCCTCCAGGAGAAGAACCCAGAGCAGGAGCCCGTTCCGCTTGTGCTCCGGGAGACCATTGCCTACCTGCAGGCCCACGGTGAGCGCCAGGGCCGCTGGCCACAGGGCCTCTAGGACCTGCTTCCTCGCCTGCAGCCACAACCCCAGGCCCCTCCTCAGCCCCGTCTCCCAGCTCCCCTTGGGGAGCCTCAGTGCCCACCCCGACCCTCTCTGGAACTCCAAGACAGAACCGGGTCGAGGAGTCTACACACTGCCCCAGGGCGGAGACTCACCAGGCCCCACTGTTTCCCAGCTCTCACTGCCGAGGGGATTTTCCGGAGATCGGCCAACACCCAAGTTGTGCGGGAAGTACAACACAAGTACAACATGGGTGAGTGCTCTGGGTGTGTGCCGCAGGGCGGGGGAGGGGAAGGAGACAGGCCACGTGCCTGCGTCGTCACCGTCACCGTTAGGGGGCTTCTTTGCCTACTGCTTCCTGGTAAACAAGGGCCCCCCATTCTGTTCCTGTCAGAGGTTTCTGTGGCATTTGGTATGATTGCATGGGTTCCATTCCTGCCTGGCTGCCCCAGGCCTGCTGCCTGGTCAGGCTTCCAGGTCCTGGGTTCAGATTCAGAGACAAAGAAGAACTGTCAGGTGTACTACCCGGTCCCCTCATCACAGAGGAGGAGGGGCAGGCCTGTGCGAAAGGCGGCTCTGTGGGAGGAGGGTGCGTGTGCAGGGGTTGAGGGCGGTGGGGCAGTGGGGTCTGCTTGGCCTCTGGTTGGGCCCAGTGCCCTCTCCGTCCCCTCCCCCAGGCCTGCCTGTGGACTTCGACCAGTATAATGACTTGCACCTGCCTGCGGTCATCCTCAAGACCTTCCTCCGGGAGCTTCCTGAGCCCTTGCTCACCTTCGACCTTTACCCCCACGTCGTGGGCTTCCTCAGTGAGTGCCCCTCTCTTCCCTCCCTAGTCCTGTGCTTTTTCTGCTGGGCAGGAGTCAGGGCTGGACTCAGGGCAGCAGACTTGGCGTGTCCTCCAAGGAGAGTCTGGTTGGGGTCTGCCTTCTGGCCTCGTGCTGGCCCAGCCCCGGGCCACTGTGACCTGGGCCCCGATTCCTTGTAGACATTGATGAGAGCCAGAGAGTGGGGGCGACACTGCAGGTGCTCCGGACGCTGCCTGAGGAGAACTACCAGGTGCTTCGTTTCCTCACTGCCTTCCTGGTGCAGGTGAGACCCCGGCCTCAGCCTCGGCCGTTCACCTGGAGGAGGGCGGGGGGAGGAGCTGCCACCCTTGCAGCTCTTGGGAACGAGAGGCAGGGTCTGTGGCCTCCTGCCGCAGCCCCCTGATTCCCTCCACAGATTTCTGCCCACTGTGACCAGAACAAGATGACCAACACGAATCTGGCTGTTGTCTTCGGCCCTAACCTGCTGTGGGCCAAGGACGCTGCCATCACCCTCAAGGCCATTAATCCCATCAACATGTTCACCAAGTTCCTTCTGGATCACCAAGGGGAGCTGTTCTCCAGCCCTGACTCGAGAGGGCTCTGAGCCCTGCCCCACCGCCCTTCCCAGCTTCAGCCTTAGAGGAGTCGGGGGCTCCTGCCCAGGAAGGGGGCTGTGAGGCCCCAGGAGCTGGAAGCTGGAGCCAGCCGGCCGGGCAGCCCTTCCTCCCCTTCTGTCCAGCCCATCTGGCTGGCCCTGGAGGCCCCGCTGTAACCACGAGACATTTTTCTTCGCCTTATACTTCTCACTGCCTCCTTGGACCCCTGGCTCCTTGCCAGGCTCTGCAGAGCTGGCGGCCTTTGACTCTTCTAGTACGAAAAGGACTGGCCCCAGAAACTGCTTACCCACTTTCTCCTGCCTCTTTTCCTGCCAATTGCGGATGCCTCAATCACTGCCGGCTGGGCTGGTAGCTGGGGCTGGTCCTCCCTTTCCTGGCTGCCGGGGGAATAAGAGGCTGCGCTGGCTTGCACCCGCCTGCTGAGGCCCCTCCCCGGGTGAAGGCCTGTGTGCGAGCACCTGGCCCTGTCCTCTCCTCTCATGGTTCAGCCTTGGGTTTTTACACAGCTGAGGACTAGCAAGGCCGGGTTCTGCTTCCTGTTTCTGCCTCCTTCTCGTCCACACATCCTGGGTCAGACTTTCTCAAGTGATACTGCCCCCAGGGTGTTCCAGCCCCCTGTTCTGGCAGCTTGGATGACAGGACTGAGTCCCGGCATCCATTTGAAATATACACCCCATTCCCATCCCAAAGCCCCCCGGTGGTCCGGTCGGGCCAGGGACAAGCAGTCTCAGCCCCCCACGCCTTGCCTCCCCTCTCTACTTGGACAGTTCCTCAGCGTAAGGCTCTGTAGACAGGTCTGTTGTGGGGTCACACTGGTCCCTGCTCTGGCCAGAAGTGACTCAGTGCCTCAGGATCTGTGGGTAGGGACTCCTGGAGGGGTGAGCAGAGACTTCACCAGTTAGATCAGTCCCTGCCAGGGGAGTTCTAGCAACATCCCCCAGGGACCACAAGGCCCAGGGTCCTGTCATCTTTCAGAAAACCTGGACCCTGATGATTGGTACTTCTCATTTCAACTGTGTCCCTTAGAATGACACTCCTTCCTGGTGAGCCCTGGAGACCCCACTTCCTGCAGCCTTGTCCCCTGGCAGCAGGGTGGTACCTGCACAGAGGCCCTGCCCCCACAGCCTTGGCCGGAGCCTGTACTGTGGGGGCCCTTGACCAGCCCACCCCCATCTGCAAGGGGAGGTGTGTGTGCAGCCTTGGCCCTGACCTTGGTAGGCTGTCTCCTCATGATGCTAGCACGTCAGGACTCCCGGGGCCTGGAGTGGCTGCTGGTGCCCTGACAGTCCCTGCGTCTCTAGCCCGAGCCTGGGCTTCTGCTTTCTGCCCTCCTGTGTATATCAGGTGTTGCTCACAGCCCCATTTACTGGGGAGCCTCGTGGATCTATTTGGTCTTTCTCCTGTCCCCTGTCCCACTGCGGGGAGAGGGGGAGGTGGGGGAGTACTGTGAATCAAGTGTTCACATTCACACTTAATGACTTCCTTGGCACCAATCATGTATTTCACCTTTGCACTTTTTGTATTTCAATAAAAAAGGAGATGGAAAATTGCCCACTTGGATATTAGGAAGTGGGCCTGGAGGCTCAGAAAGGGGCGGGAAGTGTGGTGTGGTTGTGGAAGATGAGCAGGTGGGGCCTCAGGAAGTCACTTCCCCATCCATCTGACCCCTTCCTTCCTTCTCTTGCTCCTTTGTGAGTGCGTGTGAAGCCAGCTTTCTGACATCTTCCAGGCTTGGACGGGTGAATGGTCACCCTCCATGTTGTACGTGTGCACCATTCCAAGTGGCCACCAAGTGCCGTGTCCTATGACCAAGGCCTCTTCTGTCTCCAGAATGGAGGGCAACAGCAGTGTGGGCTTTAGAGTCAGACCTGGGCTTGAGTCCAGTCACCCCTCCCAACAGCTCCAAATGGGAGCAGCCACAGAATCAGCCCACACGAGACTGTCTCTTCATCTAAGGATCAGAAATGATGCACACAGGGTGGAACAGTGAGTGCCCAGTGGCCATCAGAATGACCATGGTCTCACAGAGGAATAAGGAGATGGTCCCGACTTTGTGGAATGGCTGGGATCGGAAGCCTCGTGTGACTATTTGCTTCTGTTGGCCCTCCCCTCGGCCTGAGAGCCTTGGCTCTTTCCACCTGCCACCCAGTCCCATAGAGGCTAGGAAATATCCGGTTTCCCTTTCCTCTCCTGAGCACATTTTGCTGTCCTTTTAAAGATTAAGATGGTAAAACTTATGTGTATTTTACCACAAGTTAAAGATAATGGTTTGTCACTGAGAGGGGAGGCCAGGATTTCACTTGGCATGATGGTCAAGGTCAAGTTCCACCTGTGTGCTGCCTGCGTGTTGATTGCAATCAGGTTGTGGTGGCCTTTGGCCAGTCCTGTTCTTTTTTCTCCTCGTTGCCTGCTCTGGCCAGGGGAGCCAGGCCGGAGCTGCAGGATCAAGCTGTGGTGTTAAGACGCTGGTTAGAAACACAGGCACCGAGCTGCAGGAAGCTAGTCCTGTTGCACAACTGGCCCTCACCCAGTTGGTCCAACGGAAGGCACTGGCAGCCTCTCACTGGCTCTGTCCAGCTCTAAGCTGGGTGACTGTTGAGAACAGAGGGGTAGTATCCCAGGGAAACTGAGAGAGCCAGAGACCAGGAGAGCTGTTCACTTGAGCTGGGCTCCTGGCAGGGCGTCTGAGTGATGCAAAAGCCAGTTTACTGCTGCCTTGGCAATAGCTGGTCTCTAGGGGCAGAGTATAGGGAGATGCTTTAAAGGGGCAGGACACCATCATGAGACCTGGGACAACGGAACACTTTTAGTTTGCTTTGTGGAGGCCGGGGGAGGGGGGGCGTGGGGAGGGGGGGAGGCGGAGGATCCCAACTGAAGGTGAAGACATTAGGGATAGCCTTTTCAACATTTCTGATGTGCGCTGGATGACTCTCCCAGCTGGCTGCATGGTCCGGTATCATGGCCAATTATCATGTGCAGTTAACTAACAAGCTAGGGCTCCCACAGCCCGTAAGGACAGCAGTGGGCAGCCTCATTCTTTTCAGCTATAGGCTTGGGCTAAATTTAGAATTTTCTAACCATTTTTCTGCCCTGGCTTCAGCCTAAAGGGGATAGGGAGGCAACCCACACAACAGTTGCCCAGGTCTGTCAGGCAGTTAGTCCCTTGCTTCTAGAACCATCTCTGTCTCTTCAATACTGGCTCCACCTCTCACTCTTGTCCCTCAGCACAGTCCCAAGTTAGGGGGCAGGAGCCAGCTTTACCAGGGCTCAGATGTGTGCCACAGAAGCACGCAGGGGGCCAGGCAGGAATAACGTCCACGGGGTTCGACTTGTCGTGGCTCCTTGGAGACCACACCAGTGCCTAGCTCGAGCTGTCAGATCGGGGCAGCTCAACAAACTCGATGGGCCCTTGAGTTCCCGACACTTCATTCAAACCCTTGCCCTGTCTGGTTTGCTCAGCCACACTCCTCACCCTAGATCAGTAAACATACCGGGCAGCTTGGGGAGCCCCACATCCCATGTCCGCTTCTACTGGAAACATGGAGGAGACCTGCAGCTGTTTTTCACTCTGAGCCTTCAGGCTGAGTGCTGGGCTGTGCTGTGCTGTGCAGGGGGCAACAAAGAGCTGATGACACTGGGCTCCATCCAACGGAGATTCTGCTATGGCCATACTTCATGTGAATGTCAACTTCATGCCCGTTACCTCACTGACTATTCACAGACAAGCCCTCAAAATGGGAACAGTACAGCCAAGGAGAATGAGGCTCCAAGCGGTTTCCTGACTGGCCCCAAGGTGCCACAGCTGCCAGGTGGCCAAGCCCCAAGACAAAACAGCCTGCCTGACTCCAAGGCCACTCTGCACTTTATAACCGCTGCTCTTCCCCACTTCCATGGAGGGAGCCCGTTGGTGACCAGGGCCTGCACAGCAGTGGGACGGGGTGGGTTATCTTTTTAGAAAACTTGTAGGACAGGAGGCTGTAAAGTACAGAAAAAATTTATTGGAAATTTCTTGAATACACTTTAAAGTATAGCTCAGTATTTCCAAACAAGATTGGCTAGAGGAAGGGAAGGGACTCTGCCACCTGGAGACGGGTGACGGGTCCCAGCCCTGTCCCGGCGGTGCTGCAGGAGTCAGTCTAGGGCTCACCCCTGTCACTTGTCTTTATGGGGTGGAGGGGCAAGGGCCAGCCTTGACAGGTGCTCTTCTCCTCCCAGGCTCAGCTTCCCTGGCGTCTCACTGATGGGATCCTAAAGGAAAGGCTGCTGCCTGCAAAGGCCAACAGTTAGGAGCCAAAGAGGCTAACAGGCCTGTCAGTGCTCAGCCTCAGGACAGCAGCTGAGATACTACGGCAGGATGGGGGCGAGCACATGGGCAATCAGTAGCTTACCAGGGCTTCAGCACTGGGGCCTTGGAGGCAAATCCGGACTGGTTCAGCAGGCCATGAGTGCACGCTGGCCCAGACAGGACGGCCATTTGTACACCATCGCTGGGAACATTTCTTCGTGGCAGCAGAATGCATGCAACAGGGGCAGGAGGGCTCAGCCTGACTGAGGCAGCATCAGAGCCCACTCTAGCCCTCAGAGCTGTCTTGTAGGTGGGACCAGTGTCACATGCATTTACTAACAAGCAGTTAAGGACCACCTGCTCCACTGCAGAACAGCTGCTGCCCATGAAGAGCCCAGGTGGGCCAGGAGGAATGGGGTGGGCCTTGTTTTCCTTAGCCAGGGCTGCCAGGTAGGCTGGGAGAGGGACAGATGGTAGGTGGGTGAGGCTAGGCACTTGATTTACTCAAGTAACAATACCTAAATGGTTAAGTCAATCATATGCCTAGCTTTGGTTTCTCTACAAGGAACCAATCCAGCTAGTAAACCTCAGGGCGGTGTGCAGACCCTGGGATTAAAGAAGGTGGTGGCCAGGCCCAGGAGGAAGGAGGAAAAGGCCCATAACTCAGCCCTGAGAAACAGGAACAAGTGCCCCCAGAAGGAGGGGCCCCTCTGGCCTTCCCCTGGGGCCACAGCGGGGCACATACAATGCATGGTATGTGCATGGTACAACTCTAGCGAGTTGTACACACAGAGTCGTACACATTTAGCACCCAAGGCTTCCTGGGCTGCCAGAATGGAGTCAGTTATTCTGCAGAAGCTGGGAGAGATTCAGGACTCTCACCAGGAATATGTAGGAGTCAAAGGTGAAGCCTGTTGTCAGTTCAAGTGCAGCAATTCTGGGAGGTCCCGTTGCCCTCAGCCAGCCCTACTCTTGGATCCCACCTTATGTAAAGAGGAAGGAAGACCCTCACAGCAGCAACCCAGAACCTGAGGAATCTCCACAGGGGGAGGCCCTACTCCAGGAAGAGGCCCTCCACCTTCCCCAAGCGAAAACATCTAACCTCAAACATATTTTCTCTATAAAATATCTGATTTCTCTGAAAGCAATAAATATTTACTGTGTTTTATAACCAAGGAGCAGCAACAGGGGGAAGAAGGAGAGAAAAAGAACTTTTGCTGTGACTCCCAGTGAGAGAATCCTGGAGATGTAGGATTCTTGTTTCCGTGGAGCTGAGGAGCTGAGCACAGGCAGCCACCAGGGCTGCTCGACCCTCTGCTGAGGGATGGGCTAGCACAACCCTCAAGGGTGGGAATGGCCGACTTTGGAGTTTCTCGCCACCTTGGGCAGGAGGCCTGTCATATTGCCAAAAGTATAGGCACAGGGGCGGAGAGAAGGAGAGGAAGACACCAAACCAAAGGGGACAAAAAAAGAGCCTGAAGGAGCCCTTCCTTCTTTCTTCCAGTACTGTCTCCTTCCTCTTCCTGCTTCCAAACCAGGCTCCGGGCCACCAGTTGGAATGTCAAGTGATTGACAGTAACAGCTGGTGGGCAAGGGGCCAGCTGCAGGGTGGACCCAGGGAAGGGTGTGGGGGCGGCAGGAGGAATGAGACCACAGCCTTGGTGAAGCAGTTGCTGATGGGTGGTGTAAGCAGATGGCCCTGGGGGCCCTTTTGTTATAAGCATCTTCCAATCTTCAAGACCAGGGGGTGGGTCCTCTCCAATTCTGTCACCGGGCTGGACTGCCACCATGGAGTCTCAGGAGGTGCAAGAACAGAGACTTCCAGGTCCCCATGGGGGAAACCAGCCTCTCCTCCACCTGGAGCAAGATGAGGGATGGGAGCAGCTGATGAGTGGGAAGCTCTGTCTCCTGGGACCACAAAAAGGGGATGCTGCTGGTACTCGAGGACACCAACTTTTACTGCAGAGTTTCTACAAAGGCATCAAATTCTCGGACATTCTTCTCGTGCACAGCCAGCTTCTCTGGTAGTGAGTCCTGTACCGGGAGGGGAGAGAAGAGCTGCTTATTCAGGTAGGGTCTTGAAGAGGCAGCCAGCCTGGGCGCCTGGGCTGAAGAAGAGAGCGCAGCACAGAGCTCAGCTCAGCAGTGCCGGCCGGGAGCGCAGCAGACGCAGGGCAGTGGGGCAGGCACTGGACAGTGGGCTCATATCCAGCAGGGTTTGTGGGGGTTCAGGGGCTTTGGCAGAACAGTCTAGAGAATCCAAGCAGGCCACACATAAATGAGCTAGAAAAGGACCATGCCAACAGGATGACACAGAGCCAATAGACGTGAAGTATCCTTAGCACAGATTAGACTAACACCAGCCTATAAAACCATAGGCTTAGCATGCTACAAATTTGTTTACAAGAGGTTTCTTCACGCCTGAGCTGGGCATCAGAATCACTTGGGAGCACATGAACAAGGTAGTCCCAACCACACTCCCAAGAGATTCTGACTCAGCAGGTCTGTAGTGAGGCCTACGAATCTGGATCTTTACATTGGTTGAGGAAGGGGTGAGTTAGAGTTGGGAGAAAACAGTAATAGAAGAAGAAAACCTGAGGAGTTAAGTTTAACTACCCTCCAGTATCAAGTATTAATAAAAATTTGACCCTAATCAGGTGCTTTGTCTCCACTGATTAATTTGCATCTGAAGAGTTGAATCATCACAGATTTCCTGGCAGGCGTGAGGTGGAGGTGCAGTTAAAAGCCTAACATTAGGGGCGCCTGGGTGGCTCAGCTGGTTAAGCATCTGACTTTGGCTCAGGTCATGATCTCATGGTTCATGAGTCTGAACCCCTCATTGGGCTCTCTGCTGTCAGCACAGAGCTCCTTCAGATCCTGTGTCTCCCTCACTCTCTGCCCTTCCCCCACTCACACTCACTCTCTCCCTCTCTCTCAAAAGTCAATAAATAAACTTAAAAAAAAAAAAAAAAGGCCTAACATCAAAAGCCAGGCTCTCTGGGATCAAAGCTGTGTTTTGCCAGCTAACCGCGACCATGGGCAAGCTATTTGTTCAGTGCTGGCTTTCTCATCCATAAGCTGGGATAATAAGGAAAGCTACCTCTTAGGATTGTCAAAGATTCATGTAAAGCACTTAAAGAATACTTGGCTCCTGGAAAGCCTCGATTAATGTGAAAAATAATATTTTGACATATTGTTAATACTGAGCATGCTTTTCTGTTTCAAACAAATCAAGGGCAGATATTCCGAGATCCTATTCCTAGAGCCATTCCTCTAATGTGGACAGAGAAAGTGACATTCCCACCTCAGGCAGAGGGACCCCGACATCTTGTGGCATTACAGTAAGCGGCTAGTTAGGTTTTAACAGGATGCCTGGAGACCAGCAAAGGTGGAGTGAGAGACAGCTATAGGGAGGGTCAGAGGCCTGTCTTGGCTGGCAGCATTCCATAACTAAAGTCACAAGAAGCCAGGTCAAAACAGGCCAAAAACAAAGGAGGCCAGAGTCCCTGACCAAGGGAGAAAAGGTATGAAACCCTGCTCCCAAAACTCCTCTTTCCAAGTAATAAATACTCCACTCCTGGTTACCAACTGTCAATAAAATATAAGAGACCCAGGGGTGCCTGGGTGGCTCAGGTAGTTAATTGTCTGACTCTTGATCTCAGCTCAGGTCTTGATCTCCGGGTTGTGAGTTCTAGCCCCGTGTTGGGCTCTGCACTGGGGCCTAGAGCCTACTCTAAAAAGAAAAAAAGGGGGGAAAAAAAGCTAGAGACCCAAACCCTGGAGTGCACAGCTCTCCATGGAGCTCGCCCACTCTCACGTCTGGAGAGTGTTCTCCCATGAATTCTTCACCACTGTGTTTGGTCCGCCTTTGAATTCTTTTCTTTTTTTTTTTTTTTTTTTAATTTTTTTTTTAATTTTTTTTTTAATGTTTTATTTATTTCTAGGAGAGAGAGAGAGACAGCTTGAGCAGGGGAGGGTCAGAGAGAGAGGGAGTCACAGACTGAAACAGGCTCCAGGCTCTGAGCTGGCAGTCAGCACAGAGCCCGACGCGGGGCCCGAACCCACGAACCACGAGATCATGACCTAAGCGAAAGTCGGACGCTTAACCGACTAAGCCACCCAGGCGCCCCAAATTCTTTTCTTGAGACAAGACTAAAGGCCTCCAGTGAGGTCCCAGTGACAGGCTGGGTGGAGGCAATTAGGGCCAGGGGTTTCCCTAGTCCAACTGGCAACAGTGGCATGGGGCACCCTGGTATGCCTCTGCCCTTTGAACACAGGAAATACACAAAGCAGAGATGTGGTAATTACAGTCAGTATCAGGACATCTGGCTAAACGCGAGAGCTGCCAGCTGAGTCAGGAATGAGCTCTCTGAGGAAAGGGCAAGACCACCAATATTCAGGACCTCACATCTCTTCTGCCTGACAAGCTGAACAGCTGAACGCAAGAGCTACTGGAGCGGCCTAGCTTAGTGGCAGCAGCGAGCAGAAGACAGCAGGCACTGAATGGCAGGGAGTGTGCAAGTAATGCTGAGCATGCACAGAAGAGGAGGAAGTCAGTGTAAGCAAGTTCAAGATAATGACTGCCAGGCAGAATGCAAATCTCAAGCGTGATCAACAGAATATAATGATCTAAAGTGTCTCTTTCCTGTTACATAGAGGATGCGAGGTGTGGGAGTGGGGGGAGTAACACGAAGAAACTTCTAGGCCTTGGAGCAGGAATGGCCATCAAAAAAGAAGAGGAGGTCAGAGGATGAGGTACGGCAGGGGAAGGGGTTTGCATACCAAGTCCTCAGCCATGGACTGTGCCCCGATATCTATGGAGAGGCTGCTCAGCTGAGGGGGATTCTGAAATTCACGGTAGAAGGTCCCCAAATCCATCGGAAGAATGTCATCTTTAGAAAAAGCCGGTTTCTTCAAAAACAAGACAGACTCAGGTTAGCTTGCCTTAGATCACAGAGAAATATTGGGAGAGAAGCTATGAATCCCTTCCAGTAATCATCAAAGAAAGGGTTCCTCCAGGCTCGTTTCTGGGAGAAGAATTGTTATCCCCTTCTCTTCCGGGCAGCTGAACCCTACCCCTGGCGATAAGACCCCTCTCCCCTGAGAAGGTTTATGTCCCCTTCCCTCAAACTCCCTTCCTTAGCAAAAGGCCATCCATTCAGGCAGGTATAGGATCTACAGGGATACCACTGGCAAATCCCCAGTTAGAACTAAATCTCAACCAAAGACATGGCACAAATGTCTTCTTGTTCACGGGCCTTCAAACGTGTCCCCATGTAGGGTATGAAGGCAGGCTCCCCACATGAACTGCACAGCCAAGTCCCCACCTGTCCCATCCCCGCTGTCTACACCAGCCCATCTGATCCCTGTGAAGGATGTCCTGCCCAAGTGCCCTGGATGCTTCTAAGTTTATTTCCGCTATGGCAGCAAAGGTCAAGAACGGTGACGGCAACTTACGAAGTCGATCATAACAAAGTCATCGTGGGTGTTGCCACTGCTGCCCCCACTGGAGCCATCAGAGTGCAGGCTGCCCTGGAGAGGAGATTCAGTCTCTGGGGAATCTGGAGGAGTCACCTGTTTCAGAATAAGGTGGAGGGAGGGGCTGGTTCCATGCACAGGTGCAAGTTGTTGTTAACAATCAAGGGTTTTGTAAGGGACCCAACGATGGCTGAAAATGCGTGAAGCCCGGAGCAAGGCTGAAGGTCTGTGGAGGAAGAGTAACTCGCCCAGGAAGACAACAAGCACAGCACCGTCTCACCATCTAAGGGGGACTCACCATGGGATCGGCATCCTCCAGCTCCAAGTTCTTGGGAGCAAACATGGCAAAGGGTATGTCCAAACTGGTCAGGGTCACCTGAAGAGACACAGAAATGTCAGTGCCCATGCCTGCCCCAGCGGACAGGCTTCCTCAGAGGCAGCCAGAAGCCTGCAGGTTCAGTAGATTCGCACAGCCAGGCTGACCATGCCAATCTCAGGTTCCTGTCCTGTTGGAGAACCTGAATCTCCTCTGCCTCCCAGCATACGCCTGGCACAAACAGGGGTAGGGCTCCCCATGATCCCGGGAAGCAGCTCTGGAATCCTGACCCAGAGTGACTCAGGAACAACTGTTGTGCACTGGCAGAGCTGAGGAGGAACTTCCTATTTTGAGTAAGGCTGAGGCACTAACACTTCAAGGCAATGTGTCTAAACCAAACGGTGCCTAGAGACTAGGCACCTCCCTTCTCCTTTGGGAGGCTTAAAAGATCACAGAACAACAGCTCTGAACTTCTCCTGGAGGGGTGTCACAGGTTATTAACCCTCTTCACAAAAAATTCACAAACACACACAATTTTGCATGCAATTTCAGGGGTCACACAGACCTCAGGTTAAGAGCCCCACCCCTGAGATGTTCTCACAGGTGGCAATGCCAGAAAAATCACCTGATTGATGGGCTTGTTGACAAAAGCCCCCACTTTTCGGACAAAGATGGTTTCCAAGACATCATGGGGGGATGCCCGGCCCTCACTGCTGTTTGATACAGTTTCAGTATCCTCGCTGGAAAAGAAAGATAGTGTTGTTACTCATTTCCAAACCACATCAGAGCCTATGTGGCTCCCCATAAAGCCATCGTCCAGTACAGGACTGGCCACAGGCCCACCCACATGGGAAATGGCAAGCAGCTCAAGGTGGGGAGGAGAACTGTACAGTCTAAGTGGATTCTAGACACCAGCCAGCAGGGAGGACCAGCACTGAGGAAAGGCCTGAGCTTTGATGACGTGCATTTAAGAACGCCTTACCTTATAGATACTAGGTCCTCTGTTTCCAGCTATCCCAGACATGCCTAGGAGTCGAGGCTCAGAAAACTAGAGTGTAAAATGACTAACAGGATCTTCCTTTGATTACATGACAGGGGGAGGGATAAAAGGATGGAAGTTTGGGAAGCCAGGAAAGAAAGTAATTATTTTCCCTGATGGATAGCACAAAAATATCTTCCTAAATAATTTTCCTCCCACTGCTCCACTGTGGGAATGGAAAAAAAAAACAAAAACAAAATTTCTATTATCCAAAAGTTCATTTAGGATGCGGTGGGGCAATGCACGTCATCATCTCTGGGGCCCTGCAGTCAAGGGAGGGCAGGGCAGGACAGCCACATCTTCCCACGGGAGAGCTCAGAGTGTAACGGAAAGAGAAGCTCAGCTCGCATCCAGCCATTCTGTGGGCTGAGGGATCTTTGGCAAATTACTTAACCCTCCGAGATCCTCTCATCTTTGAAAGACCAGTAACAGCAGTGATTTGTACAGGGTGGGATTATGAGAACTTTCATGTCCTGCAGAATCAATGTCTCCTTAATTTGAAATCTACAGAATTAATCACTTCTGGGATTAGAAAAGACAAACATTTTAAAAATTCTTTAATGAGGAAAAGCAGTTGTTTCTCAAGAATCTCCATGAGGTACTAGATAGCAGAGAGAAAAAAAAAATCACTCTTAACTACCGCTGTGGATACACTGTGGCCCCAAACTTCGGGGTTACAGCAAACACCCTGCTCTGGTCCTCAGGAAACACTGAAGACAGACTCCAAGGGAATAAATCTTGGGGTAAGAGAAAAAACACATCTGAAAGATCCTTTCAGTGAATGCAGGTGCTAAGAACTAGGCCCCTGCTGGTGGCTGGTCACAGCAAACCCAGGGCAGCTTCTTTATGTGTCAAGAACTTTAAGAATTCCACATTTGGGGCATAAGTGTCAAGCCTGAGGCAATGCTGAAAAGCTACTCTTTACTGACAAGAGATACACGCACATGTGCTGGGGGATGGGCGCCTGCTGGCCTGAGCAGCCAACACATGAACCCACCTGCTGGAAGGTGTGGCAGCACAGCGGGCCCCATCAGAAGGGGTGTAGGTCGCCAATCTCTCCTGGTCGGCCTGAGTACCGTGCGCAGGCTGCTTGGGAGCGAGGGGTACCCCACCTTCCTTCCCGGGAACCATGAGCTTTGGGGGGAAATGGAAAAATACAGTGAATAATGGCAGTGTCAGGCAGGAGGGGAAACTCCTGGCCCAGTGTCATGGTAGTTGCTTCTGAGCTTTTCCACCACCAATGCTGCCACCAAGTGGGCGGGAAACCTTGGAACTGTGTCCTCTCTGGGACTCAGCTAACAGGAGACATGCACTGGAAGGACTACAGAAGAAAGGAAAGAGAGGGAGAAAACACTGGAAGCTCTTCTTTCCTTTCTGAACTCTAGGAGGCCCTTCCTCTCCAAGTCACCTCTGGTCCTCTGAAGTTACAGAAGAGCTTTGCTTCAGAGCACCTGAATAACACTGGTGTCTCAAGAGGCCTCTCAACTGCTTTGGGGCAGGGCAGGCAGGCAGCACACGAACCCCCAGGGTCCTCCCCATCTTCAAAAATACCTGGTGAGGGTGTGTGGCATTTAAGCCAGCAGCAAACACTACTGGGTAAGCCAGGTCAGCTGATCCAACGCCCAGGGCAGCAGGCTGATAGGAAAGGCGAGAGCTTGAGAGCTAAGCAAGAGAAAAACAAAGAGGGGCAGAGGAAAGGAGGAGGAAAAACCAGGCAATCCTAGAGTATGACTAATGATGAAGATTGTGGAGAGATAAGGAATGGATCCCAGCCCACATCCTCACAGTGCAAGGGGCCTGACGTAAGGGTTAAAGACGGACCAAGCCATCACTTTTTAGCTAAGAAAAGAGGCTTGTTTGCAGTGGGATTGAGAGTCCCGGCTCTGCAGCCTTCCAAAGGCCTCAAATGAGTCCCCTGCTCCCTTTTCCCAGGGGCTCAGCTAACTGTTTAGGTTTCCAGCCCAGGCAGAACTTGCAGCCAGTCATTGGTTTCTCCCAGGTCATTCTATTTTCTCCTTTGTCCTTGAGGTCCCTTAGAAACAGAAGGCATCTTTAATCACACCCTCTATCACCCCTTGGTATGGGAGGGTTCCTATTTATATTGAAAAAGAAAAAAAATTACACTCTTGGATTGTTTATTTGGAAATCAGATATAAATAACTCCATGTATTTTTTACATCAATGGCAGGAGGATGGGCAAACGAGAAATCTTATTTTGGGTTGCTGTGCTATGGCTGCGTCCTGTTAAGAATCAATTACCAAGCCTCAAATAACCCCCAGAACACTTGGGAACATTTAAATAGCTATACCCTGTACCTTATTTATAATTTTTAAATAAAAAGATGCTGAGGCGCCTGGGTGGCTCAGTCGGTTAACCATCTGACTTTGGCTCAGGTCATGATCTCACGATTCGTGAGTTCAGGCCCCGCATCAGGCTCTGTGCTGACAGCTCAGAGCCTGGAGCCTGCTTCAGATTCTGTGTCTCCTTCTCTCTCTGCCCCTCCCCCGCTCACACTCGCATTCTCTCTCTCTCAAAACTAAATAAACATTAAAATAATTTTTCAAATAAAAAGATGCCATCTGATTATATCCCCTTCTCCCAGGATGGACTCACTTGATGGGAAAAGGCCAGTCCTGCCATGGGGACCCTCAGAGTATCCGTCACCACAGGAGTAGGGGTCTGAAAATGTGCCTTTGTGACAGTAAACACACACTGTGCACAGATACACACAGAGACAGGAGAAACAAAAAGAAAAAAGAAAAGGGACTTGAGAAAGAAGTGAAAAAAACTCCGGAAGGGGCAGCAGCAGCAGAGGCTGAAATGCATACTGGAAGTCAGGAGGGAAGCGGGGAGAAAGCTGCATGGCTGCCTTCCTAAAAGGGCAGCCTGAAGGGTCTGAAGAAGAGACATTTGTCCCAGGGGGGCTCCACCGCATGTTGTCTCCTTGATGAGCAGGTGGAAAACAAAGCTGAGTCAAGGTGGCTTGACTTGGCAAAACAGGGAAACCTGCACCAAGCATTAGTGTGTCATTAGTCAAAAGCAGGTGGAAGGGTGTTAGAGAACAGTCTCCAGCAGGAAGGGCCCAAGAACAGGTGCAAGACATGCTGAGGATGAATGAAGACGCTGAGGTTACGATGCTTAGACTGAAGGCCTTTTGCTGGGGACCCAGGATCTGCAGGGACAGGTGTAAACAACTGACATTTGTTGGCTAGAACTTGAAGATGCTCAGGTACCCACCTGCATAATTTACTATACCAACCCAGGCAGGATGAAGGAGTGTGTACAGGTATGGGGTGTGTAAAGGTATGGGTGTGGGTGTGTGTGTGTGTGTGTGTGTGTGTTTTACATCCCCAGATGGTGAAGGAGAACTTGCAGTAAAAGCTGGAGCACTTTCGAAACTCTTCAATTTCAAAACTAATTATGCTTATTTTTGGTCTTGCTGGTTCCATGTCTTACCAATTAGATACTCAAAGCTTAGAACTGGAAGTTGGACCTGAAATCACAGTAGCAGGTTCAGGGTCACAACTATTTCTTAACTCTGTGCCCACATGACACAATGGTCTTTGTTTTGTTGGGAAAACAAACACCCAATTAACATGCATTTACTGGACTCTAGCAACAAGCTCAGAGAGAAGTTGTTGAACAATTATGCAATTCCCTGAGTTAAATCAAGGAAGAAACTATTTCAATATTTACAGGAATGACCTGCTGGCAAATGATTCTCTCTCTGTTCTACCATTAAGGTTCAAAATGATTCCTGGGGCGCCTGGGTGGCTCAGTTGGTTAAGCGTCCGACTTCGGCTCAGGTCATGATCTCACCATTCATGTGTTTGAGCCCCACATCGGGCTCTGTGCTGACAACTAGCCCAGAGCCTGGAACCTGTTTTGGATTCTGTGTTTCTCTCTCTTTCTGACCCTTTCCGGTTCACACTGTCTCTCTCTCTTTCTCAGAAATAAATAAAACATTAAAAAAAAAAAAAGGTTCAAAATGAATACTGCCGCACCAAACTGTACCAGCCTTGACTAGAGGTACTCAGAGGGTAGTGCCAGGGCTCACCCATGGGATGCTCAATGTTGGTAAGATCTTGTAATGATCTACTTTCAAACTATGATAAGACACAGCAGGCAACTGATCCCATGAGAAAGGCAGGCTCCTCTTACACAGGCCAACAAACTCTGCAAACATGAGATACAGGAACTACTTAACTTCCCCTCACTTTTGGGGTCGGGTCAAATTTCCGCTGTATCCAAGACAGAGACAAACTGATTTGTTAAGACCCAACCTCACCATCCTCTTATTTCCCAGGTCACAACTTTATTTATTATGAATGTATCACTTGTACAAGAAAATAAAACTTCAATGAACACCAAACTTGACACTGACTTAACATTTTGCTTATCTAAAAAATAATCTACTTCCACTAATGTGCTCTAGTGGGCTTTCCCCTCTTTTCTGGTCTGTATTGCTCTATGTCGGTAAGTGTTCCAGAAGCTGCCCCCTCCCAGAGCAATGGTGACACTTATGCCTATATATGTTTGAGGGGGGGAAGGGAGTAACAGTTGTCACCCCCCCAAACCAAACTGTCTGGGTAGCTTTACAAGAACCTCCTTAACTCTAAATTGGAACAACAGAAATAGTAGTGAGCTATGGATTTTGTAATTTCCTCCACAGACATTAAGCTAGCTTTTGTGTCTTAACTTCTGCTTTTGGAACAGATTAGAATCATAATTTAAATCCAAGATCTCCTAAAAACTCAGAATGAAATAAATTTAAAAATTTTCTTTCTTTCTCTCTCTTTCTTTCTCTTTTTGAGAGAGAAGAGAGGGCGAGCAGGGGAGGGGCAGAGGGAAAGAGAGAGAAGGCTCCATACCCAGTGCCTCTAAATATTTTAATAAAAAACATAGGGGGCCCCCTGGGTGGCTCAGTCAGTTAAGCGTCTCGCTTTAGATCAGGTCATGACCTCACGGTTTCTGAGTTCAACCTCCATCCGCATCAGGCTATCTGCTGTCAGCATGGAGCCTACTTTGAATCCTCTGTCCCCCTCTCTTTCTCTGCCACTCCCTGGCTCGTATTCTCTTTCTTGCTCTCTAAAAAATAAATACACATTAAAAAAAAATGGCTTCAAAAAACAAAACCCACAGAAAACAAAAATTTATATATGCATAGTGAACTAATTTGTTGGGCTCCCAAAATAAAATGGTGAAAGGTGGAGGTGCCTGGGTGCCTTAGTTAGTTGAATGTCCAACTTTTGATTTAAGCTCAGGATTGGGGGATCAAGCCATGCATGAGCACTCCATGCTCAGTACGGAGTCTGCTTGAGATTTTCTCTTTCTCTCCCTCTGCCCGTCCCCCACTTGTGCTCTTTCTCTGAAAAACCCTAAAAATATCGATCAATCAATACAATTTAAAATTTTTAAAAAAAGATGGTGAAAGGGGATCATCTGGGACTAATTGAGAGGAACACAGAACTGAGTTAGATCTAATGTGAGAGAGGGGAGGGGAGCGACAGAGACAATGAACAGGCAGATCAGCAAGCTGCAAGCCATGAGGTGGGAGATGAATGACTCGAGGTGGAAGGGAAGAAGTGCACCCTGAAATTCAGTCATCTGGCAACAAACAACTACTTAGCTGAACCAGACCTGGTACCACATACATTATACAACAAGGCCACACAGCCATGTCCGCTTGGACACTGGGAACACGAGCCTGTGTTTCATTGAAACTGGGCTTGACACTGAAGATTGACTCAAGCGGAAAAGTTAATGGTTAAAAATGTTCAGAGAGGGCACCTGGATGGCTTAGTTGGTTAAGCATCCGACTCTTGATCTTGGCTCAGGTCATGATCTCATGGTTTGTGAGATGGAGCCCCGCAGTGGGCTCTGCACTGACATCGTGAAGCCTGCTTGGGATTCTCTTTCTTCTTCTCTCTCTGCCCCTCCCCCATGCTCACGCTCTCTCTCTCTCTCTCATTCTCTCAAAATAAACATTTAACAACAACAACAAACATGTACAGATAAAGAATGCAGATAGCCAGAAATCTGTATCAACCATTACAAAAACTGATCTGCTGGCTTCTTACTGGCATTTTATGCTAAATAATTATTGGCTCTGTCTGTGCTCTTTCCATTATTAGGAACCATATTTACCACCTCAAAAGTGAACTGGCTACCAAATTAACAAGTGTAGGGTAGAATCTCTCTCTGGTATTAGAATGCATTTGGAATCCTGTGACTGATTTTCTGGGGAATTTCAAGATGTCTCCAGGAAGGTAAAGGTTACACGTAATCTTGTAGGTTAAGAATGGTTACAGATAAGGGGCGCCTGGGTGGCTCAGTCAGTTAAGCGTCCGACTTCAGCTCAGGTCTCATGGGTGGTGGGTTTGAGCCCCGTATTGGGCTCTGTGCTGACAGCTAGCTCAGAGCCTGGAGCCTGTTTCAGATTCTGTGTCTCCCTCTCTCTCTGACCCTCCCCTGTTCACGTTGTCTCTCTCAAAAATAAGTAAAAACGTTAAAAAAAAAAAGTTTTAAAGAATGGTTACAGATTAGAAACAATGTAATATTATCTACTGGATAAGAAGACTCTCCCACACCTCTCAAAGGAAACCCCCAGAAACAATCACCACCACCACCAAAAGAGACTGTATCTAAATTCTGAGACCATTTCATAAGGCCTGGTATATGCACTAATAACTACAGCTACCCCAGAACCTGTTTCCCCCTACCTGGGATGGAGGGGAGGTGGAAAAAGAGGTGGTACACACTTCTTGAGAATCTTCCACCGAAGGGTATGTTACTCCAGTGTCCTCACCAGCAGTTCTATGACAGGGGGAAAATGAATCATGAATTTTACTGTGATGGCAGTTGATTTCGGAGAGGACACAAAGGGAGCTTAGATAAGGATGCAAGTACTGTTTCAGGCAGAGCTCTTATGGCAAGAGAGGTGTGATGAGTCCTTGATAATTTCAAATATTTAGAGGTAGAGCAAGCTTTTGATTTTTAACCCAAACACTTTACCTGATATATCACTTGAGAATATTTTCTTAAGCCTGACCAGTGTTGGGCCAAAGAACTGTTAGCAACGGAGATGCAGTGAAACAAAAGTCTAAACTCAAAAGACAAACTTATCCAACTTCAAAAGTCCTTCACATAAAGGCAGTATCCTTCCTTATACACATCTGTTCCAACCTCTACAGAATTGTTTTCTAGGATTTAGGCCTGAAGAATTTGATTCTAATGTATAACTGAACTGTGCCAATAATGACCAGAAAACCATTTAATTTGTGAAGGATGTTCTGTTAATTACTGCCATTTGTAGTCTCTAAGGAAAATCAAATTGAAAATCAAATTACTACCATCAAAATGTCCAAGAATTTTCTGAGGTAGCCTGTATATTCCAAGTCTTGGTGTGCCTTATAGGTAGCAGCAAGAAGGGAAGCTAACCATTCCATTTCTCTCCATGCGGGGTCTCTATCACTGCCCCTGCCACTGATGAATGCTGACGAACGTGCGCTATGTACCTGTGCAAGATGAATGCTTCTCCCTAGCTGCAGTTTGGGAAAGCACCTTTCACATTCCTCACCTGTAATTGCAGGGGTGCATGGGTGAGGAGCTGGGATAGGGACGGTCCACAAAGTGATCAATGATAATCCCCATGATAGGAGGGGTCCTCTCAAATTGCCTAGAATGCAATAAGCAGATCACAATATTTGTTAGAATGCCCTGCCAGTCCCCCTGAAGTTTCCAGAGGACCCCTCACCTTGTATCTATTAGTAGGAACCATCAGAGCCTTATCTATTGTATCCCTAAATATAAACCACAACTCTACATTAGTGGCTCGGACACACTCAGATTCTCCAATCCGGAAACTGGGCTCTCTCTTCAGAAGGGGGCCAATTTCAGCACTGGCAAAGCTGAACTGCAGGCTTAGCCACGGAGTTTGGGGAAAAAGCAAACTTTAATATCTTTAATATCTTTGCAAGAACTCCTTTGGGTTCCAAGGCTCTTTCCTCACCTGGTAGACATAAATGCCAAGTTAATTCTGTAAGCACAAGAAAGAGTGATGGTGCCCACAGGGGTGCCTACTGTCCCAACACGCACGGTCTGGAAACCTAGGAGAAGAAATAAATAATTAGCTTTTCCCCAGAGAATACTGACACTGGCATTATCTACTTAGAACCATGAGTGCAGCTGCCTCAATTTCTTATATAGATCTGGGGTTTTTTTCTATTGATTCATTTTATGTTGAACTAATATTGGAAAGGAAAACAGCATTCTATTTACAGATAAACCTACCTTCAAAGAGGCAAAACAACTGTTTGTCCTAAAGTTTGAGCAAGTCCTAGCCAACCTGGCCCAAATGTGTCACATGCCCAGTGAGACAGTAAAGGGCCCTCGGGGTTTGTCACACAAACACCTCAGTTTATGTAGGTGCAGAAGTAACTGCACTTCTATTCATGTTCCCACCCAGAACTAAGTATAGAAAAGAGCCAGGGCCTTGCCGGCAATACTTCCAACAAAGCTTTCCTGGTTTTCTTGGTTTCATTTCCCGTTTTTCAAAACTGCTTATGCTCATCAGAAATGTTTAACATCTCACTGTAGAAAATTAGGGAAACAGACAATAGTATAAAGAATAAGAAAGAATACTGAGTTAGTAAAACTTTGGGGAAAATTATTCATTCATTCCCTGGCAGCTCTTTGAACCACTTTTCTGTCTTTTCCTTACTTATATCACACATACTAAAATCACAAGCTATATATTATTACAGGCAGCATTCAAACATATCTTTGAAGTCAGGAGGGCTCTGAACACTACAAGTGCTTTTCAAATTTGATACATACCTTCTCCTAAGCCATTCAGCTGCACTTCCCCAAAATATATCCTTAGGAAAAAAAAGAAAAGGAAATGATTCTTTATTCTAAGGGCCTCTATAGCCAAAACACCTAGCTAGAAACAAAATAAAACAAACCCTCCATCCAAAACACCTAGCTAGAAACAAAATAAAACAAACCCTCCATTTCTTATCTGCATGAAAACCTCTCTTAATGGAGCAATAATGTTACTAATTCAATTAAGCTGCAAGTACAGGTATGTAAACGAAGAGAACTGGTTAAGGAATGAGGAAAATAGGGGTACCTGGGTGGTTCAGTCAGTTAAGCATTCGACTTCAGTCAGGTCATGATCTCACAGCTCAGTTCCTGGGTTCGAGTCCCCTGTCAGGCTCTGTGCTGACAGCTCAGAGCCTGGATCCTTTTTCAGATTCTGTGTCTCCCTCTCTCTCTGACCCTCTCCTGCTCGTGCTCTCTGTGTCTCTCAAAAATATGTAAACATTTTAAAATGTTTAAAATGAGGAAAATAATAATTAAGTGGAGTTCACAATTTCAATTTCTTCTTCCTGCTCCTTCAGTGTATTTATTTTTTAATCTTTATTTTATTTTTGAGAGAGAAACAGAACATGAGCAGAGGAGGGGCAGAGAGAGGGAGACACAGAATTTGAAGCAGGCTCCAAGTTGAGCTGTTAGAGCCCAACGCAAAGCTTGAACTTACAAATGTGAGATCATGACCTGAGCTGAAGTTGGATGCTTAACCGAGTCACCCAGATTCCCTTCCTGCAATGTATTTTTAAAGTATAACTAGTGGGAAATAAATAATATGCAAATAAGGCTGGCAAAGAGATCTGGAATTACTATTAGAAAGTATTAAATTTTTTTTGGGTGTGTGGGTGGCTCAGTTGGTTAAGCGTCCGACTTCACCTCAGGTCATGATCTGATCACGGTTCGTGGGTTCGAGCCCCACGGCAGGCTCTGTGCTGACAGCTAGCTCAGAGCCTGGAGGCTGCTTCAGATTCTGTGTTTCCCTCTCTCTCTGACCCTCCCCTACTCATGCTGTCTCTCTATCTCTCAGAAATAAAAAACATTAAAAATTTTTTTAAAAAGTACTAGATTTTTTTTAGATATGTTCAACATAAGATTATATTAGTTTCAGATGTAAACATAATGATTAAATATTTGTTTACACATTACAAATTATCACAGTAAGTCTAGTTAATATCCATCACCATACAAACAGAAGTTTTTTCCCTTGTGATGAGAACACTGAAGATCTTCCTTCTTAGCAACTTTCAAACAAGCGATACAAGGTACTAGATTTTGAAGAGCGGTCTTCAGTTAATGGGAGCTCTCCATGCTTGTCACAAGTCATTCTAAAGTTAACAAATTAGAAAACCACGGGGCGCCTGGGTGCCCCAGTCTGACTCTTGATTTCATCTCAGGCCATGATATCACAGGTTGTGAGTCCAAGCCCCGCACTGGACTCTGCGCTATCAGTGCTTCAGATCTTCTGTCCTCCTTTCTCTCTGCCCCTCCCCAGCTCACACAATCTCTCTCTCTCTCAAAAATAAACTTAAAAAAAAAAAAAAAGAAATTATGAAATCTTTTCCACTATAGAATGATTACATAAGACTATTCTGAAAATATAAAAATATAAGCACAGCAGAACCTTTCTCTGATTCCCTGGGAAGGCCCATCTATATTAGCTAAAAGTCTGAGCTGTAAAACATTACAAACTATACTACAAAACATTACTATATTTTTCAAGTAACATTGTTAAAAAGTAAACACAGACATGGGTTTGTTCGATTAAAAGCTAAGTTCTAACAATGTGTAAATCCCTATGGTTAGGTGCTGGGCACGTGATAAGGAGAAAGTAGGGATGAGATTCAGGGTAAATCTGAAGCCTAGGTCTCACAAATTATGATCTGGTATGGGAGAAAAGAAACGTATATAAATATCTGAAATACATGCATCAAAGTGACAGATACCATAAAACAGGGGCCAGCAAACTTTTGTTAAAAGGATCAGATATTTTAGGCTTGTGGGCCATAAAGTCTCAACTTTGCTGTTGTCCTGCAAAAGTAGCCGCTGATGATGGTACACAAATGAAAGGGGTGGCTGGGTTCTAAAATAACTTGTATTTTGCAGCACCTGGCTGGCTCAGGTGAATCTTGGGGTCCTGAGTTCGAGCCCCATGTTGAGTGTTTTGTAGAAATTACTAAAAAAAAAAAAAAAAAACCAAACAACTTTTTCAATAAAAAAAAAGCAGATGGTCTGCTACCCATAGTTTGCCGATCCCTGCCATAAAGTAATACAGAAATGATGTCAATAAAATGTTGCCAAACATATCTTGCTAGTAACCTTCTAATAAAAATAAATTCAGTACCCATTTGGGGGCACCTGGGTGGTTCAGCCGGTTATGCATCTGACTCTTGATTTTGGCTCAGGTCATGAGCTTACTGTTACAGGATCAAGCCCCATGTTGTTGTAGGATCAAGCTCCCCACACTGGGCATGGAAGCTGCTTGGAATTCTTTCTCTCCCTCTCCCTTTGTCCCTCCCTGCTTATGCTCTTGCTCTATCAAAAACAAAACCGAAAACTCAAAAAAAAAAAACACCCCAAAAACAAACAAAACCCCCAAAAAACAAACAACACAAACTCAATACCGATGTGAATATTGGGTACACTGCTTAAAATAACCTCATTATCTAACCTTTCTCTTGGCTATATCTTTTTTTAATGTATATTATTTATTTTGAGGGAGGGCAGGGAGAGACCAACTGAGCCACAGAGATGCCCCTTTTCTTTTTTTTAATGTTTATTTTTGACAGAGAGAGAGTGCACGTACATGCACATGCACATGGGGCGAGGAGAATCTCAGACAGGTTCCACTCCACACTCAGCATGGCATGGAGCCTGACATGGGGAAGGGCTCGATCTTACAACCACAATATCACAACCTGAGCTGATCCAGATGCCCCTTGGCTATATTCTTTATACCATTCAGGTGCTAAGCAAAAATTTTCTTCACAGATAGTAGACAATAATTTACTTTAATTCAGTCTTGATGAACAACAAATTCAGAATGAATTTTTATAATGATGTAATTCTACAGTGACATGATCAAATCTATAGGGCCAGGAGAAAATGATAATATAGCTGAAAAAAAGAGAAGGCTATTATTTAATGATATAAGGTTATACTGTTACCCTGTTTTGTTTCATTTTTTAATGTTTATTTATTTTTGAGAACGAGAGAGAGACAGAGCACGAGCAGGGTAGGGGCAGGGAGAGAGGGAGACAGAATCCGAAGCAGGCTCCAGGCTCTGAGCTGTCAGCACAGAGCTCGACGTAGGGCTCAAACTCACGGGCCATGAGATCATGACCTGAGCTGAAGTTGGATGCTTAACTGACTGAGCCCCTACCCTGTTAAAAATAGTATTAAAAGGGGGGAAAATAGACAATTCTATATCTGAGATCACCCATTTCTCTATGGTTTAAACTACAGTTATCTGTATCCAAAAGTACTCTTAAATGATAAACTGTGAACAATACATACTGTATTACTCCAGAGGCACAGAATAAAGGATGCCTTTAAACACTGGTAACGAAAAGGACTAGGAGTCCTAGTCAACTAAGCTGATACCTAGTGGTGTATTATGGTTACTTACAAAAGAACCAAAGTGAAGGGGGTTTAGCATAAGAGTTAGAAAGTGATTTGTTATATTTGACTAAAAGTCCAGTAATTTTCAAATGGAATACTCAACCTGAAACCTGGGAAGACTACAGAAAAGACAACAAATATATTTTAAAGATGAAAAAATAAACATGAGTAAGGTTGCTATATTACTAAGAAAATTACAGAATGACTTGATAACTATTCTCAGGTAGTAGATTGTTTCAAAATAACTAGTTAAGTCTCTAATCCTTACTCCTTCCATCCTGCTATACTAATTTCTCCTCACAATCACTCTATACATGTAAGCCAAAGGCTAAAATCAATGGCTCATCATTAATATACCAAGAGAGTCTTGGGTGATTTGGAAACTCCTGGCTTTCCACGCTCTGCTCTCACACTTTCCTTATCTTTTTTTTAAAATTTTATATTTTATTTATTTCTGAGAGACACAGAGAAAGCACATGAGCAAGCAGGGGAGGGTCAGAGAGAGAGGGGGACACAGAACCTGAAACAGGCTCCAGGCTGGCTGTCAGCACAAAGCCCGACGCGGGGCTCGAACCCACAAACCGTGAGATCATGACCTGAGCCGAAGTCGGATGCTTATTCGACTGAGCCACCCAGGTGCCCCCCCTCCTTATCCTTTTTACCACCGCTCAGGTCAATCTGACAACCTGAGCACAGCTCAGATCCCATCCCCCACTTTTATCCCTTGCTATCTTTTACACTTCCCACCTGGAATGATCATTCTCTTTCACTTCTATCAGCTAAAGTTCTCTCTGCTCCAAGGTCTAGCTTGAATGCCACTTTCTCCAGGAAGCCTGTCTGGTTTCCCCCACCTAGAACAAACTTTCCCTTCTTGTGTTCTTCTAGGACTTTTTTCCTGATACTGCTATGTAGTTTTCCAATCCTAATTTTTATTATAATTATGCATGTGCCAAACTGTTTCTCCATCAGATTAAGAACACCTGTAGGGCAGGGCCTCTGTATATTCTTCCTTGGGCCTAGCACAACACTTGCATTAAAAAGGCACTTAATAAATAGGTGTTGAGGTGAACTACTCCAAGGGAAATACTTTATGAACTACTGATGAGTTCTTTACATCCACAGACAACCAATTAAAAACAAATTAAAAAGAAAAACAAGTTGAATTAGCAGGCTGTTAGACAAGATTTAATTTAATTCCAAAATGTAGAAGGCTGTGGAATCTTCACAGGAGAGCTTAAAGTCTTAAGCTCCTTTTTGAGCTTTGAGATGTGTACCAGTAGAACCCCCAAATCCATTCCACAGTACTCATGAGTGTGCACAAACAAAAGGACCAAGAACCCCGTAGCTTTAGAAAACTGAGGTTCACAAAGGAGGAGGACTAGATAATCACAGTAAAGCTATAGCATCAACTATCCAAGCAACCATCTATCCAGAATTAATCACAAGATACCCATATGCAGGTCAAACAATGTGCAAAGTGATAAAGCTAATGAGTGAATCGAGAAGGTGAAGAGCTATGTTGTTTACCTGTATAATATGACATATTCATGCCCCTGTTTTCTGGAGAGTCTGTAAGCCGGTGTCACCCTAGTTATGGCAAGAAGGGACTTCAGCAGCAGCGACAGCCTGTTGTACACCGTGTAGGAAACTTTAATCTCTTTATCACACCTGAGGAGTGCACAGACACAATCAGCATTTGCCTACTCAACTAACATAAAACCAAGAAATGCACAGATACAGAGATGTTAGTCACGTTCTGTCGTGACTGAGATTAACCTGCTAGCATTATTCATAAATCCTGATAGAATATAACCTGCTTTGCATTCCAAATACACCTTTCACAGAAGATTACAGTCAACAGAGATGACTGGAAATTCAGCATGGGAACTGTATAAGATTAACTTTGTCATTAAAATATGTTCTGAACTAAAAGTGCAATTAGAGTTCTATAGAGTTTATCAACAAATTATTGAGGTAAGCAAAAGTTTTACTTTCTCATGCTCTAGAACCAGGTAGGTAGACCTCAAAGGGCACCTACTGTATTTTTTTCTAGCACTGAAACAGTTATCTTTCTAAGAAATAAAGCTACACACTTAAAAACAGTAATTCGACACTGCAATTACCGAAGGTGTAAACAATTTCAATGTACTATCTTATGAACTGTCTACCTCTGTATATCTAACAGGTTGGAGCATTAAAATTTTGGCCTATAATCTGGCAATTGCTTTCTATTCAAGAAAGAAAAATAATGTCCACACTCCACATACTTATTACTAAGATTTTTCTTTTGATGTGTTGCCATTTCATCAATTTTCCTATATACTGTTCTTGAAAACTGAAGCTTCAGGCAAAAAGTAAGCTAATCTTCCTTGAAAGAAGAAAATGGAAAAGGAAAATAACATGCATTTCCAATCCATGACCAACACAGCATGTAAAAAGGAGTAGTGAAGGGAAATCATACTGGATTTCTGCCACACAGAAAAAAAGACAACTGAGTAGACATTTACAAGAGTTCGCAAGGGATTTAATCAGAGAACTGGCTGTACTCTGGGAAAACAACAAATCTTTTTGAGACTTTGCTCTGCTCCTTCCCCTGTGGTGTCTGAGTCTCGCAGGACTGACCCACCCTCTGAAGGTCATCTCTGTGCCTGGGCTGGAAGCCAAGCATGAGGCAAACTGTAGCAAAGACCTATTGGCTTTGTTAAGTGGGAAGAACACCCTCCACAACTGGTAACAAAGCCCTGCTTTTCACATGATGTCATCTGTTCTATCCTCAGCTACTGCACCATGGACCCTAAGACACAATACTTACTTCTCATTCATTTCAAGACACCAAATTTCTAGCTCCATGGAATCTCCCTGTGGATGGGACAATTGAAAGAGATTTCAGTTTTGCTTGTTTTTTTTTAAATTATTTTTTCTTATTACAAAGCACTATAGTCACTATAAAAATGTCGAAAATATAAATAAAGCAAAAAAAAAAAAACTTTATAATCTAATCAGCCACTTTAATAAATGATGTGTGGGGCTCCTGGCTGGCTCAGTTGGAAGAGCATGTAGCTTTTGATCTTGGGTATAGAGATTACTTAAATAAATAAACTTAAAAAAAATAATGTGAGATTATACTATATATGTAATTTTTTACTAATAAACTAACATGAAATTTCCCTATAATTAAAAATTCTATACCATTTTTAATGGTTGCATAGTATCGCACCATATGACCATCATTTTATCAAATCAGTCTCCCCATACAAGGACATATAAGTTGTTTCTAATTTTACAATATTAACAGACAACACTGTGATAAACAGCCTTGAGACTAAAACTTTGTCCGTGCCCTGAATTAGTTTCTTAAGGCAATTTTTCAGAATTAGCACTGTTAAAGAGAGTATTCATGCTTTTTTAAAAACGTTTATTTACTTATTTTGTTTTTTTGTTTTTTTAAAATTTTTTAATGTTTTATTTATTTCTGAGGGAGAGAGAGAGAGAGACAGCATGAGTAGGGGAGGGTCAGAGAGAGATGGAGACACAGAATCCAAAGCAGGCTCCAGGCTCTGAGCTAGCTGTCAGCACAGAGCCCAAAGCAGGGCTCGAACCCACGAACCATGAGATCATGACCTGAGCCAAAGTTGGACACCTAACCGAGCCACCCAGGTGCCCCTATTTACTTACTTTGAAAGAGGGTGGGTGAGCAGGGAAGAAGCAGAGAGAAAGAGAATCGCAACCAGGCTCCTTGATGCCAGCACAGAGCCTGACGCAGGGTACGATCCCATGAACTGTGAGATCATGACCCAAGGCAAAATCAGGAGTTGGATGCTCAACTGACTGAGCCAACAAGGTGTCCCAAGAGTACTTATGCTTCTAAGACTTCTGCTATGTATATCCAAATTGCTCTTCAAAAAGGCCAATACTTCAAATGATAGAGACAGCCTTTCCCTCCAATTCTACAGGGGATATTTTAGGTGACACCCACAGTTAAGGAATACCTTAACAAGCTCCTTACTTAAAAATCTTTTTAGCTGTGTAATGTCTTTTAGCCAACTATTCAGTCTTTCTCCGGGCCTCTGAACAGACTTAGTCTAGTTGGTGGGAAAGAAAAACAGACTAAAGCCAGAATACTTCAACCCTGTAACACTCTTGTGTGCCACTTAGTGAGAAGAACAGCCACATACTTTTGAACACAAGCAACCTTATTACCAATCAACTGGAAGAGAATTATGTAAAGATTTGGGAGTAAGCTTAGGTCAGTTTGTGGAACAGAGAACTTACTTGTTCTAGATCAAACAGAAATATGTATCTTTAATATATCTTTTTCATCATACTGTCTTTTTTAAATGATATGATAAATTTTAAATTCCCCCTGTTCCCCCAAATCAAAGGATGGCTCAATAGTAGAAAGTACCCAGAATAAGTTGACACAGTTTGTCTAGGATGTTCAGAATATTTTATACTCAGATTGTGCCTGGGAAAGGAAAATAATTCATAGTATAAAATGACAATTCAATGAAGAATAGGAAGTTTTGTTTTCTCAGGGGTGCTAAAGTTTCCATGGAATAAGTACTGACATCATTCATTCAACAGAATTCATGGAGAGGCCATTATGTGTCATCCCAGGCACTGTGCTAGGCATACATAAGAGATGATTATTTACTTACATCCTGCTTCATTTCAAAAATAATTTGAAGGGGCGCCTGGGTGGCTCAGTCGTTAAGTGTCCGACTTCAGCTCAGGTCATGATCTCATGGTGCATGGGTTCAGGCCCCACATTGGGCTTTGTGCTGACAGCTTGGAGCCTGGAGCCTGCTTCAGATTCCGTATCTCCCTCTCTCTCTGTCTGCCCCTCCCCGCCCCTCTCTCAAAAATAAGCATTAAAAAAATTAAAAAAAAAAAAAAAAAAGAATTTGAAGAACTACAAAAATAAATAAGATGTGGTATAACCGTTCACCTCAAGAATAAAAGTGTATGTAAAGTATGAACAGGAACATGTAATGATCACCTACTTTATGTTAGGCACTTTACAAATAAGGATGAAACTGGGGCACCTGGGTCACTGAGTTGGTTAGACTCTTGATTTCACCTCAGGCTATGATCTTACTAGTTAGTGGGATCGAACCCTCACGCGACTCTGCACTGACAGCACGGAGCCTGCTCGGAGTTCTCTCTCTTCTTTTCTTTCGGCCCCTACCGCATGTACATACACATGCTCTCTCTCCCTCAAAATAAAAATAAATAAATAAGAAAATAGAATAACCCTGTAAGACTATAGTTTGGTGGGGGAGGAGTTGAGTAATTTGGCCAAAGTCACTCAGCTGGGATCTGAACTTGGGTCTATGTAGCTCCAAACTCCAACTGCCTTTTATTATACCATGCAGCTTCACAATCTTGTAGTGGGTATAGATGAATAAACATGCAAGTAACAATACCTGCTTTGATCCTGGTGTGAAATAAGGTAAAATCACAAAACATCAAGAAAAAAAAAACTAGAAAAATCACCATACATCAAGTTATACTTTAGAAACAATGTAAACAAAGCACATAGGAAGTCTAAAGAAAGTAGTTACCCCTCCCTCAAAAGAAGGAGGGGATTTTCAAGCGCATGTGAGTGTTGAAGGATGAGTAGAAACATTTCAGTAGGACAAAGAGCTCATTCCAAGCGTTTGGGAGAATAAGTAAAAAAAAGCATGACCTCCTTGGAGAATGCTAAATTCAGAGAGAGAAGGAGCAAGAAGGAGGCTGAGTTGAAACCAGAATGTGAAGAGTTTTGGTGCCACGTGAAAACACCATCCTGGTCATAACCTTACCTCAGAAGTCTTGAGTGAGATCTCCACACACATTGATCTCCCGACAGCAGGCAGCTGCCCTGCCAGTGCCTTTTTTGCTTCATGTGTAACCTCTGGGATATCTTTGATTGCTAAGTTGAACTAGAAAACAAAAGAGACTGTGTTAAACACTCATAAGAAACATTATGGAAACAAAAAGCAGTAAGATGGTTATGTTTGGTAATACAGGCATTGCTTTGAGTGATTCAGGCCATTCATTCAAGTCTCTCTTGCCCAGAAGAGATATCCTGCATCAAAGCCCTAAACCTCAGGTTGAAAAAGCTAATGAATTATTTCAAAGATTAGTTAGTTGTCCTCTAATGACTAAGTTTTCACCTACTACAGCAGAAAGCTGAGAACCAAATAAACCTAGGACTCACATTTGCCCAAGTGAATGGATCAAATGGAATTACATATTTTAATGTTACAATTTAGTAATACTACAAATAGTATTCGTTACTATTGCACTATGATTCCTTGTGACAAACACCACGGTATACCCCTTAACAAAGAATGGGAATTTTACCCAATCTGAACCCGTTGGGGATGAAGATGAACGAGTACAAATCTTCTCACCAAGTCGAGCCTGGACAATCACTTGGACAGTCTGAAAAAAAGCAAACAACAAAAAATATTAAAGATGAAGAGTCTTAAATTGATTTGGCTCATAATCAGAGTTAACATCCTCTGAATGCAAGGTTAAATACATGATAATGATCATAACTATATTGTAGGAAAGGGTAGGATTTTAAAATTCAAGGATAGAAAAAACACTACACAAAACTAATACTGCAAATATTGCTGAGGGCATAATGTCAACCAACTGGAGGAATTTTACTTCAAGGCTTGGGATCTATAATATTCTCACATGGCAGAAGGAAATTTGCACATGGTGTCTCTGACTTTCATAAAGAAACAAGTCCAACCATAGGTTTAAATATTCACTGCCATACACTTATATAATCATAGTAGATTTAAACCAAGGATTCCACAATTATTCATATCATTTGGCCCATATGGCAAAAGTCTCCCAACTAATTTTACAACCAGAATCTACTGCACGGATTGTTTTTTTACATGGTAATCGTGAGAAGAAGTGATAAAGGTGGAAATGGTTTTTAGATTTAGGAAAATATAACTTCTAAAGCATTCAAAATTCAATTTTAATTCCTCATTTACCCAGACGGGAACAAATAAGTGGAAGTTAGACATTTCAGAGTTAGTTGATGGCTTTGGGAAAGATGCCCAAAATGATGTCCATTCCAGTCCACAGTCTTTGTTCCCACCCCAAGGGAACATACTGTGCCAATAACCTGGCATAATAGTTTGACATTTCTGCAAACAGCCTTGCAAAAAAAATTTTTTTTGAACAAGTAGCTGTGGAAAATTGGAAGCTACTTTTTAGTTACTCCCCCAGTACCGCCCCCAAACTTCACAGTTTGGTTTACAACAGACAGAAGTATCCCTTAAAATGGGCAAGCTGCAAGCTGTTATTCTATATTTCCAAAAAGGGAGAAGCACGGAAGTTATTTCTAACAGTTCTGAGCTCAAGAGAATAGACATATTACCTTGAGGGCAAAAAATTTAATAAACTTGTCCAGGTCCTTTCTGTCCTGGGAATTGAGATCAGTTTCCATTGCCTATAGGAATCTGAAACAGAAAAAAAAAAAAAAAAAAAGTGTTGAAAAATGTGACTAACATCTTTTAAATTCAAAGCATACAGAGATGGTATTGTCTAGCTGTGCAAACAGTCATGTGGGAGGGGAAGAAAATCTCCCCCTAAGATACCAAAGTAAAAAGTATTAAGATACTATCTTGTGAAGAAAATAAATTCCACACAAAGAACTAAATCTAGGGACCTAAACAATGAATAAGGACAAGCCATTTAACCTGCATCTGAAACTTTAAGCTTTAAATATAACTTATTGATTAAAAAAAGTTCTATTACCCAGCATACTGAGGATGAAGTTTATTTAATTTTTTAAATTTATTTTTATTTTTGAGAGAGAGAGAACAGGGGAGAGTAGTAGGGAGAGGGAAGAGTGAGAAAGAGAGACAGAGAGAGAGAGAGAATTCTAGGCAGGTTCCATGCTCAGTGCAGAATCCAACATGAGGCTCAATCCCATGACCCTGGGATCATGAGCTGGGCTGAAATCAAGAGTCAGATGCTCAACCGACTGAGCCACCCAAGTGTCCCATGAAGACTAAGTTTTTTGCTTTTTTGCTTTAGATTAAAAAATGTTTATTTATTTTGAGGAGGGGTGCAGAGAGAGAGGGAGAGAACCCCAAGCAAGCTCCACACTGTCAGCACAGAGCCTGATGTGGGGCTTGATCTCACGAACTGAGAGATAATGACCTGAGCTGAAATCAAGAGTCATACACTTAATCCACTGAGCCACCCAGATGCTCAGGGGACTGAGTTTTAATGAGACAAAAACTTTGTTAAAACAAAATGAGATCATTTACATGCCTTCAAAGGCCCACTAAATCAACTAAACTTTTGGGGTTTATGAACCCCTTTTGAGAATTTGAAAACAACCCTTTTCTCCATAAAACTGCACAAATACAGAAATGTTTGGATAGAATTTCACAGGGTTCTTGGATTTCATGGGGCACACAATAGCCCCCTCAGGTTGAAATGGTTTGAGATAGGGCTGGTATAAGAAAGAAGGCATTTAGGGAGAGAAAAATATGAATGAAGACTATCAGCAGTAGAGAACAAAATGGATTTGTAACTACTAAGTATTACAGTTTTCAAAAGGATTGTGTACAGATAGGGAAGTAGTATGGCTGATTGAGGCCAGATCATGAGAATCCTGAATACAACGCTGGAGCCTGATCTGTACCTAGTAAACCAGAAACAGCAGCCTCCTCAAGACTTTTGAAGAAAAGAATTAACAGTCAGGGTGCTAGCATCCTCTGAATGGTGCTTCAGAAAGACAGCTTTGCTGGCATATTGTAGAATAGTTTTGAGTGTGAAAAGCAGGGAAACCATTAAGTCCCTGACAATAATGTGGGCTTGTGGTCATGGCTAAAATTCTAGAACAGACATGGTTTCAAAACAGTATGGATGGAGATATTTTAAAGGAAGAGCCAACAGGATTTAAGGACCAACTACAAAAAATTTAACTGGTTTCAGTTAATAAGAAAGGAAGCCAGAAGGAGAGCTAGTTTTAAGGAAAGATAGAAACAAATGAAGAGAGGTGAAACAGGAAAAATTTTCAGTTGAGGTGTAATACTTTATACAAAAATAAATTCAAAATGGATAAAAGACCTACATGTGAGACAGGAAACCATCAAAATCTTAGAGGAGAATACAGGAAGCAACCTCTTTGTGGCCGAAGCAACTTCTTACTAGACACATCAGTAAAGGCAAGGGAAACAAAAGCAAACATGAACTACTGGGACTTCATCAAGATAAAAAGCTTCTACAAAGCAAAAGAAACAACAAAACTAAAAGGGAACCTTCAAATGGGAGAAGATATTTACAAATGATATATCTGATAAAGGGTTAGTATTCAAAATCTATAAACAACTTATGAAATTCAACACCCCAAAAAATCCAGTGAAGAAATGGACAGAAGACATGAATAGACATTTTTCCTAAGAAGACATCCAGATGGCTAACAGACACATGAGAAGATGCTCAACCTCACTTATCAGGGAAATAAATACAAATCAAAACCATGATGAGATACCACCTCACACCTGTCAGACTGGCAAAAATTAACAACAGGAAATAAAGAGATGTTGGTGAGGATGTCCAGAAGGGGAAACCCTCTTACATTGTTGATAGAAGTGCAAACTGGTGTAGACACTCTGGAAAACAGCATGGAGGTTCCTCAAAAGTTAAAAATAGAACTACCCTATGATCCAACAATTGCACTACTGGGTATTTACCCAAAGGATACAAAAATACTGATTCAAAGGGATACATCCATTCCCATGTTTATGGTTGCATTATCAACAATAGCCAAACTATGGATGTCCATCGACTGAGGAATGAATAAAGATATGGTATATATATACAATGGAATACTAGTCAGCCACAAAAAAGACTGAATCTTGCTATTTGCAATGACATGGATGGAGCTGCAGTATTTTATGCTAAGTGAAATAAATCAGTCAGAGAAAGACAAACATCATATGATTTCACTAATATGTGGAATTTAAGAAATGAAACAGATGAACATGGGCAGGGGGAAAGAGAAAGGCAAATCATAAAACAGACTCTTAACTACAGAGAACAAACTTAGGGTTGCTGGTGGGAGGCAGGCCAGGGGATGGGTTAAATGGGTGATGGAGATTAAGGAGAGCATTTGTTGTGATGAGCACTGGATGTTATATGTAAGTGATGAATCACTTAAATTCTACTTCTGAAGCTAATATTACATTCTATATTAACTGAATGGAATTTAAAATTTTAATTTAGAAAATAATAAAAAATAAAAATAAAGATGAGGTATAATTTACATGTAGTGAAATGCACAAATCTTGGGTGTACAGCTCAAAATGTATTTTATTTTGTTTTCATTTCTATTTTGACACATAATTTTGTATGTATATACTCATATAACCACAAGTCAGATCAAGTTATAGAACACTTCCAATAATCCAGGGCGCTCCCTTCTGCCCCCTCAGTCAATAAACCCACCAAAAAGGAACCATTATTCTTACCTCTATCATCATAGATCAGTCTTACCTATTTTGACAATTGTTCCATTTATATAAGTAGAATCAAATAATATTAGCCCTTTTTTGAGTAGCTTCCTTTATTCAAATCATGGCCATGAGAGTCATTTATAATGACTGCATGTATCACTTTATTCTTTTTTCATTGCTATGTTGTACTCCACTTCATGAATATAGCACAAACTATAAATTCCAGGCTGATAAACATTTGGGATGTTTCCTGTTTTTAGCAAGATTTTTACACAAGTCTTTTGGTGGATATAAACACTCATTGCCATCAGATAGAAACCCAGGAGTGCTAATGTTGGGTCACAGAATATACATATTTAGTGTTTTCTGAAAATGTTTATCTTTGAGAGAGAGAGAGAGAACAGTGGGGAGGGGCAGAGATAGCAGGGCACAGAGGATCTAAAGCAGGCCCTGCAGCAAGTCCAATGTGAGGCTCGAACCCATGAACCGTGAGATCATGACCTACGCTGAAGTTGTTCAACCGACTGGGCCATCCAGGCACCTCCACATACTTAAACAGACATGGACAGTTTTCTAGAATCTGCACCAATGTACACTACCACCGGCAGAGTATGAGAGTTCAGTTGCTCCACATCTATACCACTACACTACTTGGTACTACTAATTCTTTAATTTTGGCCATTCTGGTAAGAGGTGTGGCCATTCTCATTTATGCTGTATTAAAAGATTAATGATTACATTAGTGATTAAATGACCCCTGAATTTTCCCGACTAGCACCTTTTCATGTTTACTAGCCACTTGGAAATCATCTTTAATGAAGTATTAGGTCAAGCCTGTTGCCCATTAAAAAATTAGGTTATCTTTTTCTTATTGAATTGTTGAAGTTTCTAAAATATATATAGTAGATATAAGTACTTTGTTGGATTTGTACTATAAATATCTTCTCCCAGTTTGTGGTTTGCCTTTCTTATGACATCTGTTTCTTTTCATGAGAGTCTGAATATACTAACAAAGGCCAGACTACATATGTAAAAATAGAGCTCTGACCGACAACCTGCTGAAACCAGCCCAGGAAGGACACCAAACTAATATCTCTACTATCTAGTTCAAGAAGCCAACCTACTACCTACAGTAACCAGTCAAGGAAGGCAGACTATCTCTCACAAGTAGTCCAGGAAGTTGAACAGCAACCCCTGTAAAAACTAGCCCCAAACAGTCAAGACTTGATTAATAACTGACAGCTTCCCCAATTTCTGTCCCTGCTTCTAACTTAGGAAAGCCAAATATGTATCCCTAACCAACCACATGGGATGCCCCAACCTGTGGTTAGGCTGCCTACAGCGTTCCTATGCCAATAACTCCAAATCAGGAGGTACCTGAAACTTTGCCTTTTCTCCACTATAAAGCTTCCCACTGGCTTACCTGCCTGTGAATCTCTGCCAGTGCAAGTGATGGTAGCTAACTCCCTGCCATGATAAGCTCTGATTAAATGGACTTCACCTGTTCACAATTTGTGGTGTTTCTTTATTTCCATATTAAAGCAGCCCTACTGAGGTATAACTGACAATAAACAATATCGGGAAGTGTAAGACATGGTAAGTTTTGACATATATTCGTAACTGTAAAACCATCACCACAAAACAGTGAACATATCTATCCCTAAATTTCCTTATATTCCTTTGTAATCCCTCTTTCCTGCCCCTACCCAATGCCCTGTCCCTAGGCAAACACTGCTCTGTTTTCTATCACTATAGATCCCTATCTGTATTTTCTAGAGTTTTATACAAATTAAATCACACAGTATGTACTCTTTGGCTTCTTTCACTTAGCATTATTATTTGGAGATTCACCTATGTTGTGTTCTATGTTCACAGCTTATCTCTTTTTACTGCTGAGTAGTAACCTCTTATGGAGTCTTTTGATAATAGAGGTTCTTAAACGTAGTAAGTCCAATTTCTCCTCTTTTAAGCACTCCTTTGTGCTGCTGAAATAGTTTGCTGATCTCAAACTCATGAAAATCTTCTACATTTTCTTCTAAAAATGTTATTGTTTACCTTTCATGTTTAGATTCATGATCCATCATAAATTAATTTTTCTTGTGACATCAGTTTGGAGTCGAGGGTCATTATTTTTAGTTTTAGCCTAATCAGTTCAGATTATATAATAGATTGAATTATAAACACCAGAAGATCCATCTGAAAATGCCCAATTTGTAACTAATGAAAAAGTTAAGACTGAGGTTAAAGTTGTGAAGAAGTAGATATTCTCCAAAAAAAAAAAAAAAGGAACAGTTTAAAAGCTATAGCAGTACATAAAATTACCATGAAAGATAACAGAAAAAATAAAAAGGCCCCAGAAAAATATTGGCATAAAAGAACCATAAAGAGAAATGCAAGAACTAATCAGAAAATGGGGCGTGTAGGTGGCTCAGTTGGTCAAGCGGCCGACTCTGGCTCAGGTTAAGATCTCATGGTTCATGGGTTCAAGCCCCGCATCGGGCTTTATGCTGACAGCTCAGAGCCTGCAGCCTACTTCAGATTCTGTGTCTCCCTCTCTCTGCCCCTCCCCTATTCACTCTCTGTCTCTCAAAAATAAATAAACGTTGAAATTTTTTTTTTAAAAAAGAACTAATCAGAGAAATAGGAGGCAAAAAGATTTCTGAGCTGTTATTACTGAAATGGAGAGGAAATAAGTTTCAAATTTGAAGAGATGGTCAAATAATATAAAGTTCTTGTGGAGGAGGCAAAACTTTACTTCTACCCATCATAGGTTTTCAGCTGGGCCTCTTTAACAGATCAACATGAGGGAAAGAAAGTTTATCAACATCTGCAGTGCTCATCTCACAAGAGAAACCTCAACAGAAAAATAATTCAATATGGTGGCTTAGAATTATTGCTTATATGGGATCTTCAACAAAGAATGACAAATTTGTAGAGAAATGACAAGACAAAGGAAAGCAGTTCTAGGTTCCAAGGGCGGCAAGCTGTAGGAAGGTATAAATATATGGGAGGAAACTAATGGAGTAAGGTGTGTTTGCAGATTCTGCTGATGCCTTCTCTGAGCTGGTAAGTCTGTCTCCAGGAAAAGGAGAATTTTATATCTCACCTTTAGGTAGAAAAGCAGAAGGTAAAGAAAGGTTCTCCTCCATTTGCTGCTTAATTGCTTTAATTTTGATCTGTCAAAAGAAGTTTTATATCAAAGAGGCATATTGTGATTTCCTGATTGCCTTCTGATTTCCTTCATTCTTGAGGTGAGAAAAAGGGCACTGGACTTGGCAGCATGTTGCTAAAACCTTTTTAAGAGGATCGTTTCTTAGAGTGGTGGTGATTCAGGTGGCTTTGGAGAAGTTCTAGAGAAAAAGACCTCAAGGTGTAGAAAGGATTTTCTCTATAGCACAGGGCTATGTGAGCAAATTTAGGTGGGGTGGGGTGGGAGGAAGAAACCAATAAAGGAGAAATAAAACTACCTGAGAAGGAACACTCCCCGGACTCAGAGGCCACTGGGAGTGTTCACTGAGATCAAAGACAGGTTAAAGCCTAAAGTGATGCAAATTTTGAGGGACTTATCTTTTGAAGACTACCATTTGTGTATTTGACAGCACTTGAAACTTACCACCCACCTTCAGACCTTCCTAATTGTGGTTGAAAATAACACAAACAAATGTTATGGTAAAAATAAAAAAACTTTTAAAGGGTTAAACTGCTTAAGGCCCTGAAGCAACCCAGCAACAGATCTGAGATAAGAATAGTGCTGGAGGATTGCACTGCCCTTATTTTATACTGAAGTGGGGAACTGTGTTCCCACCACCAGAATATCTACCAATGCAAACACAATAGCACAATGACTCTTGTGACTTTTTGTACCACTGCAAGCACTAAAAGGATTATGTAACTAGAGTTGGTTACTGAGCCAAAAGGGGTGAGATCTCCACTGGGGAAAAAGTTATCTCACAGGCAGCAGAGCTGGTTGTTCTCTCAAACCTTGTCTATCAAGCAGTTAGTTCATTAGCTACAACAGAAATGTAATACAAAGTCTACCATGTGCCTTGCTTTTTGCAAAATTCCTGTAGTGTTCCAAGGATTACAAAGGGAAATTTGGAACAAACATTAAAAAGAGATCTACAATTGAATTCTTTCCTTTTTTCTGTCCTTTACTAATACTAGCCAGTTACTAAATCTTCCAAGCTCTTGCTTTTACAAAGCTACATTTCATATTTGCTACATTTTCATTTCCAAAGATACCACCTTAATCCAGGTTTCATTTCTTATCTGGAAGAGACTGTCTTGGTTAGTTACTCTACATTTGAAGAGGATCAGGATATGCCATCCCAAAATAAGCCACTTTGGCAAAAAAGTTTATTTTTAGCTGAAGACATTTGAGATTCAACAGATGTAGAAAGAAACCTTCTCGGGCTTCCCTTATCTGACTAAAAGCAGAAACTTCTGAGAAATGAGGACAGCCATAAATTCCCATTTCAGGTTGGCATCTATTCCCAAGAGAGAGATCAGGCGTAGACCAACCATAAATCCTCTCTCTGGGTAAGTTTCATGGTCATTAAGAAGAGGTAAAGGCCATTTGCACCTACCTAAACAAATATTATCACAAACTTTATCTCCCATTTGTTCTCCTAAAGACTCATTTGTCTTTTTGAAAAAAACCTTTTTCTGCTCTTCCCATAAAAGCCTCTTAACCTAGGCCCCTTTCTAAGTTAGGTAAAGAAGTCCCAAATTCTAGCCACCTGACTTATTCATCCCTGAGCATCCCTATGGTGGCTAATTAGTCTTGTGTCCGTTTAAGTTGCAGGCCCCCAAGTACTAAAGGTTAAGAATGCATAGGAAAAGTTTTCCTCTCCAACATCTTCTCGATTACACGGTAAACCTTAGGCAAACTGCTACAAGACTAGTCTATGTACAGCACGATGTCACTATACTGCTCCTATGCCCCAGAAATTTTGACAACTCCTCAGTCTGACCTACAAGATTCCCCATGCAAAGTCAGCAGGAAAAACAGGTGAAGTGATTTTAAAAAGGTGGCCAGAGGCTTGCTCGCACATTTAGGAAAGACCTTGGTCACTGAAACTACCAAATAAATAGTAAGCCAGGGGTGCCTGGGCGGCTCAGTTGGTTAAGCGTCTGACTTCTCTACTCATGATTTCATGATCTCACGGCTCATGAGTTTGAATCCTGCATCGGGCTCTGTGCTGACAGCTCAGAGCCTGCTTCAGATTCTGTGTCTCCCTCTCTCTCTGCCCCTTCCCCACTCTTGCTTTCTCTGTCTCTCTCAAAAATTAACAAACATCAAAAAAAAATAAAATAAAAAATAGTGATCCAGAACTAGTGTCTAGTCCTCGGATATACAGGCCCAGAAAACTAACTTTGTTGGTTCAGTCAAGGTTTGGAGAACAACTCCAGTTATAAGAGACAGTTTATATACCATAAATCCAATTATTTGAAAAATAAAATTGCTAAATAGATGGAAAGAGAAGCATCAGGTGCTCAACATATTGCTTTTCCTAAAAGGAGACCATCTTGTGAAATTAAAATCATTTTGGATGGTTAACTGGGATCATCCCAGTATGAGATTCATGTATCTTTCTTTACTTTGGGGGGCATGCAAGTTGGAATTCCACCACCAAGAGTCAAGAGAACCTTCTTACCTGATAATGTATATATTCAACTTTCTTTTCTTTAGACATTGCAAACCATGGCTCACATTAGTCATTGTCACCGGACAGTTATAACTGCCAGAAAGACTGTTTACATGAAGGGTGGAGACCCTCTGATAGGGTGGGTTTTAAGACAGTACATCAGCAGCTAGAGGACTGAGCCAAAGTTCGGCTTTTATGTTATCACTTAGTTCAAGTCAAGGCCCTTTTATCAATTATCATTCTAGTCTCTCAATTACATTGCAAACTCTTCTGCAAACTTTTAAATTTCTTATCTCTTTCCGGATAATATGCTGAATATATAAATTAATTAGAGCTCCTTACCACCTTCTTTATTAAATTTTTTGCTCTAGGGACATGACCTAATTACTAAATATAATTTTTAATATTTACAAAAATTCTATGTGGTTCCCACCAACATCAATTTGATTAAATTTATCAAGTGTCATCTTTTACAAAATAGCTTAATTAGGAAAAAATATATTTACACATCATAATCCTCCAACAATTACTGCTGTCCCTTCAAACTTCATCAACACCTATTTTCCCCAGACTCACCACTTACAATTTTTCCTGCCTGAGAAATGACCTCAATTAAGGCCTTTATTCAAGACTTTAAGCATTTAACAAATAACAAAAAACTATTTACTTGGCCTTGAATAATAATTTCAATTTAGCAACATTCTCTGCACATCATTTTCATTAATAAAAATTCGTAACAACAAATAACTCTTTGAGCTTACCAAAGTGTTTAGAACACGTAGAGACTTATACCATTCTAAAAAATATGTATTTTTTATTATAGCCAAAGTTTATTGAGGGCTGACTTTTTCCCAGGCACTCAAGTCCTTTAAGGTGTCATCTCACATAATCTTCTTCTTTTTTTCTAATTGACTAACTTTATTTTTTATTTTATTTTTAAATAGTTTATTGTCAAGTTGGTTTCCATATAACACCCAGTGCTCATCCCCACAAGTGCCCTCTTCCATGCCTATCACCTCCCTTCCCCTCCCCCCACCCCCATCAGTCCTCAGTTTGTTCTCAGCATTCAAGAGTCTCTCATGGTTTGCCTCCCTCCCTCTCCCCAACTATTTTTCCCCTTCTTCTCCCCCATGATCCTCCATTAGCTTCCTCCTAATCCACCTATATGTGCAAACATATGGTATCTGTCCTCTGCCTGACTTATTTCGCTCAGCATTAAGAGCAAATATTTAAAATATTTTTAAACAAGTACCAAAAATATAATAAATAAGAATATGTGGTATATCTATATACATGGAATATCATTCAGCCTTAAAAAGGAAGGAAATCTGGAGCTCCTGGGTGGCTCAGTTGGTTAAGCATCCGACTTTGGCTCAGGTCATGATCTCGCAGTTTGTAAGTTTGAGCCCTGCATCAGGCTCTGTGCTGACAACTCAGAGGCCTGGAGCCTGCTTCAGATTCTGGGTCTCCCTCTCTCTCTGCTTCTCCCTCTCTTGTTCTCACTCTCTCAAAAATAAATAAACATTAAAAAAAAATGAAGAAGGAAATTCTGACGTGCTACAACATGGATGAACTTTGAGGACATTAAGCTAAGTGAAATAAGCCAGTCACAAGAGGACAAATGCTGTATGACAGCACTTATATGAGGTACTTACGGTGGTCAAAATCATAGTCAGAAAGTATAATAGTGGTTATCAGGAGCTGGGGGGGTGGGGTGGGCACGAAAGAACAGGGAGTTAGTGTTTAACAGGTACAGAGTTTCAGTTTTACAAGATGAAAAGAGGTATGGGGATGGCTGCATAACAATATGCATGTATTTAATACCACTGAGCTGTATACTTAAAAATGAACATCCAAATACTAGACAGAAGATTCTACATCACTGCTCCAATGCAAAATATATAATCAACTAAGGGAAACTTAACCAAACAGGCAGGTTCTCTAGATCTTTTACTTCCAAACTGAAATGGTAATTTTAACTTAACAGAAAAAAAGAGTTCTACTTAAATAGGCAGATAAACACTTATCTCAACTATTTTCCCAATTTCTAGTTAAAAACACAGAAATATAAAGGTTGTAAACAAAGGCATAAAAGGAAATAACAAATGAAAGATATTAACAAAATACCAGGGAAAAAGTAAACAGACTGGTTAAGTATAAAGGTTTCCATGCTTATGTTTATTCCTGCTCACTCCTAAAACATTAAAACAATAAAGAATGGGGGAGGGCAGTGTTTAAAAAGCATACACATTTTTTTTAATGTTTTATTTATTTCTAGGAGAGAGAGAGACAGCGTAGCAGGGGAGGGTCAGAGAGAGAGGGAGTCACAGACTGAAACAGGCTCCAGGCTCTGAGCTGGCAGTCAGCAAAGAGCCCCACGCGGGGCTCGAACCCACGAACCACGAGATCATGACCTAAGCAAAAGTCGGACGCTTAACCGACTAAGCCACCCAGGCGCCCCAAAAGCATACACTTTTTAAGATGTGGCATGGATCAGAAGATGTGGCATGGAGATGTCAGGCATGGAGATAACAGCATCATAGTTCTGGAAGATGGAAAACAAAAGCAACAAATGACTAAGCAGAGCAGAGCTGATATCCGAGCCAGTCACAGGGGAAACCCAAAATACAGCAAGCTCATCTGAACCAAAGAACCCAAGAAAGGTTAAGGAATAAGAGGTACCAGAACTCTCTTAATGTAGAATGGCAGATGGAGCTGAAAATGGGAGGATTATTTTAAAAGTCCACAGAAGAAGCAGTCAGACCCCACTCTGAGCCCTACACCCCTTTCATAAACTCACTCAGGGCTCTAATGTTAGAAGACTGGACATTAATTTTTGGGAAACAACAAATCAAAAAACATGCTGGACTTCAGGGTGACTGGGTGGCTCAGTTGGCTAGGCATCTGACTCTCTCTTTTGACTTGGGTCACGATCTCATGGTTTGTGAGTTGGAGCCCTCAAAAGGGCTCTGTGCTGACAGTGTGGAGCCTGATTCTCTCTCTCTGCCCCTATCTCAAAAATAAACATAAAAAAAAGCATACTAGACTTCAATGATCAGATCTATACGAGGCACTCTCATCTGGAGCCCCCTTCTTCACTTGGCTTGAAAAACACTGGCAGCCATGTCGGAGGCTTTCATCAAATGACTGGTGATCCCTTGGCTGTCTCATTCACACTTGAGTGCAAGGCACCAAAAAGACAGCAGAAAGTCAGGTATATGAGTGAGGCTGGTAAACTGGTGGGGCTCACAGAGGGACATCAGAAACAAGCTGCCCTCCTCCCCAATATTTTCAATTGAAAGAAGCCTCAAGTGTTAGTATATAGAGGTTTGGCTCTCTGAGGACCCTGAATTTCCCCCCCAGAAAAGCCTCTGAGAACCCTTGTTCTGCTGGTGACAAGTTTTCAATTCTTTTAGGTAAATACCAACGAGTGTGAATGCTGGATCATATGTTAAGTATATGTTTAATTTTGGGTAGGGGAATGGGTGAGACAGGTAAGAGATTAAGAGATACAAACTTCCAGTTATAAAATAAATAAGTCACAGTGATGAAAAGTACAGCATAGGAAATAGTAATACTGTAATAAACCTATATGATAACCTTGTATGTATATCTCATTTCACTGATGACATACAATGCTAAGTATCTTCTCATATAACCCTTTGCCATTTATTTATCTTTGGTAAGAGGTGTGTTAAAGTCTTTGGTCCATTTTTTTAATGGGGCTGTTTTTTTATTATTGAATTTTAAGAATTCTTTGTATACTTTGAATACATCTTTCATCAGGTATGTCTTTTGCAAATATTTTCTTCTAGTCTGTGGCTTGTCTTCTACTTCTCTTGATGACTTCAGGTTTTTTTTGAAAACAATTTATATATGGAACTAATCTAATATTGAACAGTTAACACTTCCTCGATTTAAGGATGATTATTATTAGCCAAATTCAGTTGTTTTGAGTAACAATTGGCATACTAACAGTATTCTTTCTAACTTTTTTTTTTTTTTTTTTTCTGAGGAGAGAGACAGCGTGAGCAGGTGAGGGTCAGAAAGGGAGACACAGAATCTGAAACAGGCTCCAGGCTCTGAGCTAGCTGTCAGCCCCATACACATTTAAAAAATAGTTTTTGAGGTTACTATTTTATAATTTATGTGAATAGAAATAAGCATTATATAAATATGAAAGACTATTGTTGGGGCACCTGGGTGGCTCAGTCGGTTGGGCAGCCGACTTCGGCTCAGGTCACGATCTCACAGTTCGTGAGTTTGAGCCCCGCGTCAGGCTCCGTGCTGACAGCTAGCTCAGAGCCTGGAGCCTGCTTCAAATTCTGTGTCTCCCTCTCTCTGACCCTCCCCTGCTCACACCGTCTCTCTCTCTCTCTCTCTCTCAGAAATAAATAAAAAACATTAAAACAAAACTTTTTAAAAATAAATATTTATTCATTTTTGAGAGAGAGAACATGAGCAGGGGAAGGGCGGGTGGTGGTGGGACAAAGGATCTGAGGCAGGCTCTGCACTGACAGCCACAAGCCTGATGCAGGGCTTGAACTCACAAACCATGAGATCATGACCTGAGCCAAAGTCAGATTCTTAACCAACTGAGCCACCCAGGCACCCCAACCTCAAAAACGACTAAAGAGTAATAAGGGGGGGCACTTGGGTAGTTCAGTCAGTTAAATGTCTGACTCCTGACTTTGGTTCAGGTCATGATCTCGAGGTTCGTGATTTCGAGCCCCACAGGGGACTCCACACTGACAGTGCAGGGTCTGCTTGGGATTCTCTCTCTCTCTCTGCCACTCCCCTGATCATGCACACGCTCATACACTCTCTCTCAAATAAACTAAGAGAGAGAGATAATAGTATATTTTGCCTATAATTAAAAAAATAAATTACTGGGGCACCTGGGTGGCTCAGTTGGTTGAGCAATTGACTTGATTTTGTCTCAGGTCGATCCCAGGGTCCTGGAATGGAACCCTGCATTGAGCTTTGTGCTGAGCATGGGGCCTGCTTAAGATTCTCTCTCAGGGGTACCTAGATGACTCAGTCAGTTAAGTATCTGACTCCAGCTCAGGTCATGATCTCACAGTTCATTAGTTTGAGCCCCATGTCAGGCTCTGTGCTGACAGCTTGGAGCCTGGAGCCTGCTTCAGATTCTATGTCTTTCTCTCTCTCTTCTCCTCCCCTGTTTGCACTGTCTCTCTCAAAAATACATAAATATTAAAAAAAAAAAAAAAAAAAAAAAAAAAAAAAAAAAAAAAAAAAAAAAAAAAAAAAAAAAAAAGATTCTCTCTCTTGGGTGCCTGAGTGACTCAGTCAGTGAAGCCTCCAACTTTTGACTTCAGCTCAGGTTGTGATTTCGGGGTTCATGAGTTCTAGTCCTGCATCAGCCTCTGTGTTAACACTGTGGAGCCTGCTTGGAATTCTCTCTCTCTCTCTCTCTCTCTCTCTCTCTCTGCTCTTCCCCTGCTCTCTTTCTCAAAATAAACAAACTTAAAAAAATAATAAAATGTTAAAAAATTAAACCATGTTTACATGCAAGAATATGTAGGTCTGGGGAGCATTGAAATTAAAACTCACAATTTTATATTTACTTTTCCAGCTAACAGTGAAAGATCAGAGACAATATTTTCTTGCCAGTCATTTTTTCTACACGAAGTATTTTCACATTTTCCCCAACAAAGGTTTCAAAGGCAGATGTATAAGAAATGGATAAAGATTAAATACTTCTTCATAGTAGACTGTCAGGTAATAACTGTGTAATAAATAACAAAATTATAAAAATTACCATTTGCAACTTTTATAGGATAATTAACTCAAAAAATCACCAGTGGATGATAAAAATCACTGGGTGAAAGTTTGTTGGCAAACTTTGGAGTATTTACACAATCTTCCCACAGATTACTTATTAGTTACAAGGAAGTAGTCACAATCTTAAAGTGATCAAAGAAACATACCAACAATTGAAAAATTGACATTACATTCCTCCTGATGTGATGTAGTAAGAAGGACATATTACCGAGGTAGCCTTCCTGCTAAAACTATACTAGAATCTAAGCATGAAGAAGAAATCAGATGAGCGTAGGCATTTTATAAAATAATGGACTTGTAGCTTCAAAAATGTCAATCTTATGAAAGACAAAAAGAAAAAAAAGGCTGAAGAACTGTTCCAGAATAAAGGCAATTAAAGAGGTTTGATAACTAAATGCAATGCTTGATTAAAGACTTTTTAAAAAGTTTCTATTAATGGCAACTGGTTGGCTTAGTTGGTAGAGCAAATGACTCTTGATCTCAGGGTTTTAAGTTCAAATGTAGAGCTGGAGTGTAGAGATTCCTTAACTATAAAAATCTAATAAATAAATAAATAAATAAATTTTTTATTTTTTTTTATTTCTGAGAGAGAGAGAGAGACAGCGTGAGCAGGGGAGGGTCAGAGAAAGAGGGAGACACAGAATGTGAAGCAGGTTTCAGGCTCTGAGCTAGCTGTCAGCACAGAGCCCGACGCAGGGCTCGAATCCACGAACTGTGAGATCATGACCTGAGCCAAAGTTGGATGCTTAACTGAGTGAGCCACCCAAGCACCCCATTAAAATATTTTTTAAGTTGTTATAAAGAATGGTATTGAAACAACTAGTAACATTTGAATACTGACTATATACTAGGTAACAGTATTTCATCAATGTTAATTTCCTGAATTTAATACAATTACACTTTGGTCAATCTTCTTGTTCTTAGAAATACAAGTAAAAAAAAAAAATTTTTTTTAATAAAATAAAAAAAGAAATACAAGTAACTTTTCTCAGGGCCCAGCAAAAAAAAAAAAAAGGAAAATATTATATACTATTATATCACACAGTTTATGACATATAGACATATGCTGTATGACAAGTAAAGCAATGTGGCAAAGAGTGAACAATGTGTGAAGTATGTGAAAAGTATATGAGAATTCATTGTAAGATTTTTATAATTTTTCTATTAATAAGATTGTTTTCGGGGCGCCTGGGTGGCTTAGTCGGTTAAGCGTCCGGCTTTCATGATCTCGCGGTTCGTGGGTTTGAGCCCCGCGTCGGGCTCTGTGCTGACTGCCAGCTCAGAGCCTGGAGCCTGTTTCAGAGTCTGTCACTCCCTCTCTCTCTGACCCTCCCCTGCTCACGCTGTCTCTCTCTCTCTCTCCTAGAAATAAATTTTAAAAAAAAATTAAAAAAATTAAAAGAAAGATTGTTTTCAAAAAAATGTTAATTAACAAATAGAATCCATTCTCATCAAATGGTCTATAACAGGGTAGAGAATTTTAACTAGCTTTTGCCCAGTATAAAATTTTCTAAAATTAGGTCTACCTCCTTGTAGGCCTATTTCAAATACAAGTTTTCAAACATCTGAAAGACTGCTGTAGCTGTACTTCCAAGATTCTGTCACAAACTATCCTTGCCTTGGAGTAAGGTAGGCAAAGAGTTTAACGCACTATGTCATGACAGGTGTCAGTTTAAAATCTCTCAGGCGAACAACGTGGCTTGAACTGATGTTGTTAGCCCTCCCTCCTGGTACACATAAAAATTCAGATAAAATACGACAATAAAAAGATTTTGACATGCAAGTGAATAAGAAAGATTGAGAAATCCCAAGTTCCAGAAAACGTAAGTCAACACAATAGATTTAAGGGAAAAACTGGTGTCAGGGAGCTGAGGCCTATGAGGAGTAAGGTCAGGTTCTTCTAATGAATGTATCAGAACAAGCATGGGAGTGGAAGGTAGGACCCAAGTGTTATAGGCAGGTAGAAACCCAGTACCCAGCACAAAACTGCAGCGCCAAGTGCTCCTTGATGACAGAGGCCAGAAGAATTCTAAAAAAAAAAAAAAAAAAAAGGCAATAAAGAGGTTTGCCATCTATCATAGCAAGTCTGGGAGTTGGGCAAGTCACTCTCAAAACTTCAAAAGCATAAGCCAGGAAATCACGTAGATAGAAGATCCAACGTTCTACTACCTACATGCATGGTAAGGAAACAAAACGCCAAGAAATTAATCTAAAAACTGGTGCATAACCATCATAACCCCTAGAAACAGGTGGAAGCAAGTCTGGGAGAAGCTTTCACAACTTTGGATTATCAAGAACCTGCTGCCAGGCCACACTCACAAACCTCCTTCCCAACTTTTAACTAGGTGAATTCATAATTTAAAAATTTACAGACTGGGGCACCTGGCTGGCTCAGTTGGAAGAGTATGTGACTCTTACCTTTGGGGTTATGAGTTCAAGCCCCAAGTCGGGAGTAGAGATTATTTAAAAAAAATTAAAGTTTTAAAAACATTATTAAAAAAACAAAAATTTACAGTCTGCACAAGGAAACAAAACACCAAGAATGCAAAAGAACAAGATAGTATAAGAAACTACACATCTGAGACAGGAGAGTGTGTGCAAGTTGAAATTCACACTTATTTGTGAATTTGGTAAACACATAAAAGAGAAAGCTTATGGCAGCTACAGAACGCTAAGGCACAAATCATCAGGAGTATGAAAGAACCACAGTTGTAAAGATCTGGGTATAAGGAAGCAAGGAAAGGTAGTTTTGGAAAGCTACAGAGTGCACAGTATAGGGAGTGGGCTTGGAAGGAAGGGGACACAGACTTGGAGCTTCTGAACTGGAGAAGCAGGGGTGATTTAGGATGTTGAGAAAGGCAATTGGGTTGGTTAAAAAAATTATTTGATATGGTTTTTCTTAAAAATTCAGATGTACTTCACATACAATAAAATTCACCATTTTCAAGTGTACAAATTGGGGCGCGTGGGTGGCTTAGTCCCTTAAGTGTCGACTTCGGCTCAGGTCATGATCTCGCAGTTTGTGAGTTCAAGCCCCGCGTTGGGCTCTGTGCTGACAGCTCAGAGCCTGGAGCCTCCTTCCAATTCTGTGTCTCCCTCTCATTCTGCTCCTCCCCCACTCATACTCTGTCTCTCTCTCGCGCTCAAAAATAATAAACATTAAAAAATAAAGTGTACAAATTAATGCTTTTTAGTATATTCACAAGGATGCACAATCATCACATTTTCATTACACTAAAATGAAATCCTGTAGGCGCTATCACTTGCTGCCTACTTCTCCCCCCTCTTCCCAGTCCCTGGAAGGGACCACTAATATGCTTTGTAGTTACAGACTTGCTTATTCTGGACATTTTACATCAAGGAAATTATATATTATGTAGTCTTTTGTGATTTGTTTCTTTCACTTTGCATAATGTTTTCAAGGTTCAATCTATGTTGTAGAAGGTCTCAGTACTTCATTCCTTTTAATGACTGAATAATATTCCATCATATGGCTATACCACATTTGGTTTACTGATTCACCAGTTGATGAACATTTGAGCTGTCTCCACTTTTTAGCTATTATAAATAATACTGCTAAGAACATTCATGTACAAGTTTTTGTGTTAACATATGTTCTCAATTCTCTATATATACCTACAAAGGGAATTACTGGGTCATATGGTAATTCAACATTTAACTTTTTGAGAAACTGCCAAACAGTCTTCCAAAGCAGCCATACCATTTCACATTAGGTAACAGGTTGAACTTTTTTTTTTTTTAACTTAACTTCACTTTATTTTTGAGAGAGGGAGAGAGAGCAGGGGAGGGGCAGAGTGGGGGGTAGGGCAGAGGATCTGAAGCAGGCTCCATGCTGACAGTGAAGAGCCCAACGCAGGGCTTGAACTCCCGAACTGTGAGATCATGACCTGAGCCGAAGTCAGACACTTAAACTGAGCCATCCAGGTGCCCTTAATAGGTTGAATTTTAAGATGAGCACACAAAACAAGGAAAAAAGAGACAGAGATAGCAGGTATTACGTACAGGTCTTTCCTTTTTCTTCAAGTATTTCCTTATCTATTCCTCCTTTCCATTCTTATCCATAATATATATCCCAGATAAATTTGCTGTTGCCATATAAATTTTTTTCTTGGAGCCTGGAGCTTTATTTTTTTTCCAAATTTTTGTTTAAGTTCTAATTATTTAACATACAGTGCAATATTAATTTCAGGAGAATTCAGTGATTCATCACTTACATACATCCCCAGTATTCATCCTAACAAGTGGCCTCTTTAATGCCCATCATCCATCTAGCCCATTTCCCACCCACCTCTCTCCATTAACCCTTAGTTTGTTCTCTATCTTTAAGAGTCTCTCATGGTGGGGCACTTGGGTGGCTCGGTTAAGCGTCCAACTCTTGATTTCGGCTCAGGTCATGATCTCACAGTTTGTGGGACTGAGCCCCATGTTGGGCTCTGCACTGACAGCATGGAGCCTGCTTGGGATTCTCTCTCTTCCGGTCTCTCTACCCCTCCCCCACCCACATGCTTCCTTGCTCTCTCAAAATAAATTTAAAAAACAATTAAAAATCTTAAAAAAAAAGAAAAAGAGTCTCTCATGGTTTATTTTCCCTCTCTCTGTCCCCCTCCAATATGTTCATCTCTTTTGTTTCTTAAATTCCACATGAGTGAAATCATAATGGAATTTGTCTTTCTCTGGCTGACTTACTTCACTTAGCATAATATACTCTAGCTCTATCCATGCTGTTGCAAATGGCAAGATTTCATTCTTTCTGATGACTGAGTAATATTCCTGGGGTGTGTGTGTGTGTGTGTGTGTGTGTGTGTGTATCACATCTTCTCTATCCATTCATCAGTCAAAAGACATTTGAGTTCTCTCCATAGCTTGGCTATATTTTAGTTTTTTTTTCTAATTTATAAAAACAGTGGATATTTTTTCTCTCAGAAAACACATAAATGTAAAATTGTGTGACTTAAAGCTAACTTCTAAAAACTTAAAAAAATTTTTTAATGTTTTTTTTTTTAAATTTATTTCTGAGAGAGAGAGAGAGACAGCGTGAGCAGGGGAGGGTCAGAGAAAGAAGGAGATACAGAATCTGAAACAGGCTCCAGGCTCTGAGCCAGCTGTCAGCACAGAGCCCGACACGGGGCTGGAACCCATGAACCGCGAGATCATGACCTGAACCAAAGCCAGATGCTTAACCGACTGAGCCACCCAGGCGCCCCCAACTTTTAAAAACTTTTTACTGTGAAAAAATTTAAACATTACTCATCTTCAGTAATGTGAGATAAGGTCTGCCCTTAGCCTTTGCCCGAACCACATGTAATTTCTCCCTGGAAAAATGATGTCACCTTAGCCAACAAATTATCTCTATAATTTTTCAGATACAACATCTGGCACATATTATAGTAAACTGGGCATTCATGGAGATAAACCCACATGATCAAAATCTAACAGATACAACAGATATTAGAAATACATTAACAGAGGGGCACCTGGGTGGCTCAGTCGGTTAAGCGTCTGACTTCGGCTCAGGTCATGATCTCAGGGTCCGTGGGTTTGAGCCTCGCATCTGAGCTGTCAGCACAGGGCCTGATGCAGAACTCAGACTCACAAACCATGAGACCATGACCTGAGCCAAAGTCAGAAGCTTAACTGACGAAGCTATCCAGGCACCGCAACAATCAAGGGACTCTTAAATACAGAGAATGAACTGAGGGTTGATGGGGGGACAGGGAAATTGGGAGATGGGCATTGAGGAGGGCACTTTTTGGGATGAGCACTGGGTGTTGTGTGTAAGTGATGAATCATGGGAATCTACTTACAAAGCCAAGACTAAGCTGTATGCATTATATGTTATCTAACTCGACAATAAATTATTTTATTATTATTTTTAAATTTTTTAGTGTTTTATTTATTTCTGAGAGAGAGAGAGAGAGAGACAGTGTGAGCAGGGGAGGGTCAGAGAGAGAGGGAGACACAGAATCCGAAGCAGGCTCTAGGCTCTGAGCTGGCTGTCAGCACAGAGCCCGATGCAGGGCTAGAACCCACTAACCGTGAGATCATGACCTGAGCCAAAGTTGGATGCTTAACTGACTGGGCCACTCAGGCGCCCCAGACAATAAATTATTTTAAAAAAAGGACTCAGTAGTTGAGTCTTGGGGCACCTGGCTGGCTCACTTGGTAGAGCACACAACTCTTGATCTCAGGGTTGTAAGTTTGAACCCCATGCTGGGTGTAGAGACTACTTAAAACCTTTGAGGGGTACCTGGGTGGCTCAGTCAGATGAGCCTCCTGACTTGATTTCAGCTCAGGTCATGATCCCAAGGTTGTGGGATCAAGTCCTACATAGGGCTCTGCACTGTATGTGGAACTTGCTTAAGATTCTCTCTTTCCCTCTCTCTGCTCCTCTCCCCTGCTCATGCTCTCTCTCTCTAAAATTTAAAAAAAAAAAAATTTTTTTTTAATACAAAATAAAATAAAATCTTGGGGGAAAAAAAAAAGACCTCAATGGTTGGGTCTAAGAGCAGATGAGACCAGCAGAAGACAGAAATAGTGAACATGAATACAGGCTGAAAGAAAATATCAGGAATGAACTACAGAGAGGCAAAAGGATAGAAAATAAAAAAGGATAGAAAATAAAAGAAAAATATGGAGACCCAGAGCGACCATATACCTTTGGGATGCTTTGGAAAGTGAAAGGGCACTACTTAAGGTATTTTTCAATCGTACCATGACAATAGGTACAAAATGAAAAATGAGGTTACCTGAGACAATGAGAACACAAATAAAGGTCTAACATATGTGTAATTGGAGACCCAGAGGGAGAGGGGAAAGAATAGGGGAGAAGCAAAGTTAGGAAATGTGTCCCTGAAAATTGTCATATAAAGGAGTAAGGAAAAGTAAAGTGGGTAAGTATGGTCTGGCCAGATTACTGAGGAGTGATGACAGTGAGCAAATAAAGACTCTAAAAGATTGGTAGGGAATCAGTGCAGATTTTTCTTTGGATAAAGATTTAGGGACATTAATCTGAATACAGAGTTGTGGGGGATAAAGGGACAAGAAGCAGAGAGACCAGCTAGGAAACTACTTCAGCAATCCAGACAGGGGTTGGTGATAACACTGGATTTAAGGTGATACGATAAAGGAAGGGCAAATAATTTCAAAGAAATAACTGAATAATTTGGCAAGAGATTATATAAATACGACTCCAGATGATATCTCTAGTCCTTAAAACTGGGAAAAATTACCTAAAAAAAATAATCTCTGTTTTCCAGTTGTTTTTAAGAGAGAGGGGGCACAAGTAGCAAGGGAGCAGCGAGAGAGGGAGACAGAAAGAATCCCATGAAGGGCAGGGAGGGAGAGAGAGAAGCTGGGCTTACCAGAAGCTGGGCTGGAACTCATGAACCATGAGATCATGACCTGATTCTTAACCAACTGAGCCACTCAGGCACCCATTTTCCAGAGCTACAAAGAAAGTTTGGAAATAAAGAAACAGAGATATACTTAAATCAAACAAAAAGAAAAAAAAGAGGAAAGAAAGAAAAGTAAAAGAAAGATGAAGTAGTAATATTTATAACAGGATTCTAGGCCAAAAGTGATGAAATAAGATTAAAAGGGATATTGAGTAATGGACAAAATACTCTCCGAAGATATAATAGCCATAAACCTTTTTACATAAGCAATATAATAATAAAATACATAAGGCAAAACTTCCTAGAGATTGGAGAGCTTGATAAAACCAAAACTGTACCTGAAGATTCAACATAACTGTTGACATACATACATACATAACTTGACAGCTCAAGTAGATATAGACAAAAAAAAGAGGAAGTGAATAATAAAACCAAGTCTATATATATGTATTGGTATACAGGGCAGGTCACTCAATCCTTCTGTACCTCATATTTCTTTCTTATAAAATGTCAGTAAGTAATACCTACCTCATAGTTGTGGTGAGGATTAAATGAGATAGATAGTTCCTGTAAAGAGTACTTGCTACATATGAGACCCTCATTAAAGCTCTTGTTATCTAACTCGATTATTCATATTCTCTCAGATTCAAGGAACATGATAAATTAATCATGCTTTCGACCACTAAAAAAATTTCCCACGATGTTTTTTCCCATAATCCAATAAACTAGAAATATACAATAAGAAGTTAATCATATATAAATTAAAAAGAATTTTTTAATAAACACTTACATAAAAACCAAAGTTACAATTACCTAAAATTAACAAAGTGGGGAATATCTGATGACAAAAAAGAGATACAGCAAAAGGAGAATTCAGAAGAAACTGTGGAGTATTAAGTGATTTTATAATTAAAAGGCTTAAATTTAAGTATTCAATTTAAGAAACCAAAAGCAAAATAAACCAAAAGAAAAGGAAGGTATAAAGATAAAAGCCATGTTTGATTATTTATTTACACCAAAGAATAAATAAGGCCAAATATCTGGTTTCTTGAAAATTCCAACAGAAATAGATTCAGGAGTAAAAACACCCTTAAACTTATATTTTAAAAAGGACAACTAAATCTCAATAAGTATTTCTCCGTATAATCTCTCTCCTTTTTTAAAAAAAAATTATTTTTTAATGTTTTATTTATTTCAAGGAGAGAGAGAGAGAGAGAGACAGCGTGAACAGGGGAGGGTCAGAGAGAGGGAGTCAAAGACTGAAACAGGCTCCAGGCTCTGGGCTGGCAGTCAGCACAGAGCCCGACACGGGGCTCGAACCCACAAACTGCGAGATCATGACCTAAGCGAAAGTCGGACGCTTAACCGACTAAGCCACCCAGGCGCCCCCGTATAATTTCTCTCCTAATAGAGATCTCTCAACCTAATAGTTGTGGGCAATACAGAAGAAATTGGAGGGGTGGAGAACAAACCAACCTCAATACTAGAGAGAATATAAAATTATTTTTAACTCAGTATTTTTCACATTTGTATAAATCGAAAATCAAAAGTGAAAACAGACATTTTCCAAAATAGCAATATTAACACTTCTATAAATTCTTTATTTACCTTTATTTTACTAAGAAGATACTACCAACTGTCAACTGTGCATTGTTAACTGAACTGTTTTTCTAAGTATTGATGCCCTTCTCTTGTAACCAAGGACGCCCCTAGGGCCAAACAAATTTCCTGTAGCACCTACACTGGCATTTGGAGGATTTTTTTTTTTTTAAATAAACTGGCCCACAGTTTACTCTAGGGTTAAAAACAATTAATTATTTAAAATTAATTTTAAATCCATTTAACATTTAAAATCTATTTTAAAGATTTAAACCAATTTTACATTCCTGTAAGGACTTAAAATCCTTTTAAATTTAAAACCCAAACTCTAAGAAAAGTTTGTTAATGCTCCTTGGGCAGAGAGGACTAGATAGCTTTCTTTGCATTCTTCCTGGCTGCACTGCCCTTATCCTATCAGGACACACCTTCAGTTCTTACTGGTCTCCACAATTTAAATTTTTATTGTTTTTTATTTATTTTTGAGAGACAGAGACAGCGGGGAGCAGGGGAGGGTCAGAGAGAGAGGGAGACACAGAATCCGAAGACAGGCTCCAGCCTCAGAGCTAGCTGTCAGTAGAGAGCCCGACGCGGGCCTCGAACCCACAAACCGTGAGATCATGACCTGAGCCCAAGTTAGACGCTTAACTGACTGAGCCACCCAGGCGCCCCTCCACAATTTAACTATGAGGAAGCAAAGATGAGCAACTCATGCACCTTTTCCTCTATTAAACCCATGCTGAAAACATGGTTCCTTACTCAGTTCAACACCCCAAATTGGTGTTGGATCACTTCCAAATTATACACATATAAAACCTAAATAACTTTTGTTCAAGAATTTTTAGAAGGAAAAAAAAAGAATTAATTTTTAGTAAAGTATACATATTTGAAGACTCTCAAGTCAACATACAAGCCAAAAAAGTCTTAAAGCAGTATGAGCTCATTCATTAGCTGAACAGCCTGCATTTCTTTCTTTCTTTCTTTTTTTAATGTTTACTTATTTTTGAAGGAGAGAGCACACAAGCAAGGGGAGGAGCAGAGAGAGAGGGAGACACAGAATCCAAAGCAGGCTCCAGGCTCTGAGCTGTCAGCACAGAGCCCAACGCGGGTCTCAAACCCACGAACCGTGAGATCATGACCTGAGCTGAAGTCAGATGCTCCACCAACTGAGCCACCCAGGTGCCTCAGCCTGCATTTCCTAGTGAGTCTCTATACACTTACTGCATTAAAAAATAAAAACAAAAAGCTACGTTGAATATAACAATGAGGAATTTTTTGCCTGTACTCTTCATTCTCTAATCTAAGAAGCTCTCCAACCAGTATTATGAATGAAATTATTCATTCCTTCTATAATAAAGTAAACTATGTTTTAAAAAGAAAAGTATTTCAGGTGCCTGGGTGGCTCAGTTGGTTAAGTGTCCGACTTTGGCTCAGGGCATGATCTCACAGCTCATGAGTTCGAGAGACAGCTCAACGCCTGGAGCCTGCTTCGGATTCTTTGTCTCCCTCTCTCTCTGCTCCTCCCCTGCTTGTGCTCTGTATGTCTCTCTCTCAAAAAATAAATAAACATTAAAAAATGTTTTTTAAATAAAAAGAAAAGAAATATCTAAAAGTGAAGCTTCAGGGATTTTCAGGTATTGCTAAGGTTAAATAACCCCTCAAGATTCCAAAACAAATACCTTCCACTCCCACTTGAGTAAAATATAAATGTAGAGTATTGGGGATGTACTTTATCAAGTGGGTGCAATAAATTCTACAGTGTGTACTTTTTTTGAATAGTCAAAATTATCTTTATCTACTCATACAGTAGGACTTGGGTCTCTGAAAGCTCAAAAGTTAATGTCTTCTTTATGCATTTAGATTTTTGGCACCCTGCTCTGAGTCATAGAGGTCATAAGCTAATACAGCTAATGCAGAGTGGATGGAAGCAGGAGAGATAATGGGAAAAAAATTTTCTTGCCTCCACCCTCATATAGTATAATTCCATTATGTACACATGGTAGGACACCAGTGTGTCCAGCTAATTCTTAGTATTTAAATAAAATAGTGTAATAGAGGATTTAGTAGCTGAAGATCTGCAGTTTTTGCTTCAATTTTAATAACCACTTTTAGGAAAAAAATACAAATACACAAAAAGAATTGTTAAGTTTAAGTACAATAGTTCAAAACCCAGTGGTTTGCAATTTTTAGGAAACGTGAATCTCAAAAGTTGCCATACCCCTTAACTTTATATCCGAAGGGGTACAATTTTAAAAGAGTGCATAATTAACTACATTCATCTTATTATACAGACCAGAATTTGACACTTGGTTCAACACTTATTCATCATCCACTGTGCATTAAAAATATTAATAACTCAGGAGGCCCCTGGGTCGCTCAGTCAGTTGAACGTCAGACTCAATTTCAGCTCAGGTCATGATCCCAGGGTCCTGCCTGTGGGATCCACTCTGAGCGTGGAGCCTACTTAAGATATTCTCTCTCTCTCTCTCTCTCTCTCTCTCTCTCTCTCTCTCTCACTTTCACTCTCTTACTCTCTTTCTCCCTCTTCCCTGCTTGTGCTTCCTCTAAAAAATTTTTTTAAAAAGAAAACTAAAAAATATTAATTCAGGATGCCATTACACAAACATTTATAAGGCATCTGCTCCGCTGAAAAAATGAAGTTGAAAACAAAAATATTTGTAATTTAGTTGGAGCCGCAATATCGACACATAAAAAGGACCAACATTCATGAAACACACAAAAAGCCAGAGATTAATTTAGTGTAAATGGTCTGTTCTCTCCTATTATTGCACATCTCCCACTGAAAGTGTTCAATAAATTCTACTATCTTAGGAGACTAGTTTTAAACTAGGTATAGAGATTTAGCTTTCCCTCTCTAAGGGGAAAAAACTAAAAGTGAAATAGTACGCTCAATTGACAAGGCAAACTGGAAACTGACTTGGAAAGTGAAAACGTAGAGAAGTGATGAACCCAAAAAAGGTGCATAGCCACTTACCCAGAGATTTATTAAATGAGAATGGATCGCAGGTTTCCACAGGTCGTTCCACTGACAGTAAGTAGATAGTCGTGAACCTTGGGTCCCTTTTTTCACTAGTCAACAGTCACCCTCACCTACACGCGGAGTATATATTTGGCACTCAGCAAAACTTTTTTTTCCCTTCTTTATTTCTTTCAATAAATCTTGATTGAATGGAAACCTGCCTCCTTCACACTGGTTCAACCCCGGAGTTAAGGCCCCACAATTACCCCCAAAAGCCTTACGGCATAACCCAAGGAGCGGAGAAAGTAGAGACGAAAGCTTTGGGGACTTCTGTTAAAACTAGGAGCCATCAAGGGCCAACAGGGCCTACACCAACCCGACTTCCCAAATAAAGCTCTGGGGACTGTACTGCGGCTACTCAGCTTCGTCGGTCACAAGGAGGTACCTGATAGGCCGCAGATCCATAGCCTCCCACCCGGGGGCGCTGAGTGATCTGGGGGTATCCCCACTAAAGTTAGTACCTGCGAAGCTGCGACACAGAGAATGGCTCGAGGCTCTCATTACGGAGGCCGGGGCCTGGGGCCAGCCAGTTGCGCCTCCTGGCTGAGGGCTTGGCGCTCCGGAGCTGCAGTGACAGCAGGGGTCGCAGATAGATACCACACGCCTTAGGAGGCTCGTGGCTCGTTGACCTTGGGTATTTCACTCCCAGGCCTGCGCGTGTTGTCGCACTCACGTTGACCGACGTTCTTCAAGAGTGCCCTCACAGCTCAGGCGATCACGCCTGACTTAAGCCCAGCAGCCGGTCGCCTCCCGGCGCCGCCATCGTTAGTGTTTGTTTTCATCCGCTCGGATGAAGGCGGGGGGAGCAAGAGGGCTAAGGGCGAGATGCAGCTGCCTAACCTCATCCGCACTTTCGCTACAGTATGGATGCCATATTTCATCTCTTTCCTCCTAATTCCAAAAAAAAGTTTATTTTACTTTCATATGAATATTTCTCACCAATTTTTCCAAGTGTCTCTGAAGTAAATAAAGGCGTAAAGATGGGGGTCCTTGAAAGAACGAGAACTTTTGGGCCGAGTGTAGAATGTGCGCCGCCTTTCCGCACGTAGTGGCGGCAGCGGCAGTTGAGACGCGGCGTGGGGAGGACGCTGACGCAAGGGGGCGGTGCCTATGGTGAGCGCCGTGGCAGCTAAAGCGAGGCCGCGGGTTCCGGAGGAGGGCAGGACGGGTCTGGGTGGGTGGGGAGTGCTGCTGGTAACCTGGCAGCCGCCGAGAGGTGGGTGATGGGCCTTGGCTGACTTTGAATGAGCAGCGCATTCAGACTTCTTAGTTTCTAAGGTGCCTTTTAAAAGCGTCAGAGACGCCTCCCGGCTCTACCTATTCCAGGCTCTTCTTATGCGCCTTCCTTCCAATCTGGTTTTTCCTACTTCCTGGTCCTCAGCCTCAAGATTTGGACTTGTTAGAGCATGTGACCTGCGTCCACCAGGCTGGGCTGTGGGTAGTTTTTTGCCCCTACCTCTTGTTGGACTGGTTTGAGCACCCCTCACGTCCATCTTGTACAGGTGGAACCAGAGGGCTTGGGTAACGAAACCCGTTGAAACGAATCCCTGCTCTGAATAGTTATGACTACTATCAGCCAGTTCGTGGCCTGTGTAGTTAGGAGCAGACCTCCTTTACCTTATGGATAATTATGCTGTCGCCTGCATTCTCTTAAGATCTTGTTTTTAAGTAATCTTTACAACCTACGTGGAGCGGGAACTTAAAACTAGAAGATCAAGAGTTGCAGGCTGTACAGACTGAGCCGGCTAGGCGCCCCACCTCCATTAAGCATTTGCTCTAACCAGTTCAAAAGCCAGGCATTAAGTGAGCTACCAAAATCAACTCCCATTATCTATCTGTCTTTCTTATTTTAACAAACCCTTGTATTGAGGGCTGATTTTCAATAGATAGCAGCGAGGGAGCTGCTGTGCTACATAGGAAACCACCTATATTATCTTTCAAACCAAAGTGAGCCATGGGGCAGCCATGAGCTAGTGGAGAAAAACCCAGTTACAGGTATAGCACCTTTTGCTTTGACAGAATGGAAATTTGAGAAAAGGAGCTGTTGTAGCCTTTGAATCACTTTAAAGTGTTTGGTCGGTTTCTAATGCCTTTCTCTCCCCTAATCTTTACAGAGAGAAGATTATAAATGCCAGAGCCATTTAACTGATGGATAGCTGCTGAATGCTGACACTTCTTCAAATATTTCTTGCACCAACATCTTCACTGGGAGGAATTCAGGAAAAGTAGCAGAGAGAAGGAGAGATCACATTTACATGTACCATGGCTATACCAATAACAGTGCTTGACTGTGATCTCTTGTTGTATGGCCGAGGTCACCGGACATTGGACCGCTTTAAGCTGGATGATGTGACCGATGAATACTTGATGTCCATGTATGGGTTTCCTCGACAGTTTATTTATTACTTGGTGGAACTCTTAGGGGCGAATCTTTCTAGACCTACTCAGAGATCCAGAGCTATTAGCCCAGAGACACAAATCCTTGCAGCACTGGGCTTCTATACTTCAGGTTCCTTCCAGACTCGGATGGGAGACGCTATTGGAATCAGTCAGGCATCTATGAGTCGATGTGTTGCCAATGTGACTGAAGCGCTTGTGGAAAGAGCCACACAGTTCATTCGCTTTCCGGCTGATGAAGCCTCCATGCAGGCTCTGAAGGATGAATTCTATGGGTTGGCAGGGATGCCAGGGGTTATAGGGGTGGTTGACTGTATCCATGTGGCAATCAAGGCACCAAATGCTGAAGACCTCTCCTATGTGAACCGCAAAGGTCTCCATTCTTTAAACTGCCTGATGGTGTGTGACATCAGAGGGGCACTAATGACTGTGGAGACCAATTGGCCAGGTAGCCTACAGGACTATGCTGTGCTGCAGCAATCCCCCCTCACTAGTCAGTTTGAAGCCGGGATGCACAAAGATAGCTGGCTGCTTGGTAAGTCTGCGGGTGTAAATGTTTCATTTTGTAGCCATAGAAAAATTATGTAGTAGAGCAGAATGAAATTTGAAAGTCTATAGACCTGAGTCTTCATCTTACCTTTTTTTTTTTTTTTTTTAATGAGACCTGAGGGGCACCTGGGTGGCTCAGTTGGTTTAGTGTCTGACTCTTGATTTTGGCTTCAGTCATGATCCCAGGGTCATGGTGTCAAGCCCCGTGTCAGGCTCCACACTCAACGTGGAGGGATTCTCTCGTATTCTCTCGCTTTCTTCCTCTGCCCCTCTCCCCGGCTTGTGCTCTCTCTTGGAAAAAAAAAAAAAAAGAGAGAGAGAGAGACCTCAGATGAGAACTCTCTGAGCCTTAATTTTTTTTTAATATTTTTTATTTATTTCTAGGAGAGAGAGAGAGAGAGCGTGAGCAGGGAAGGGTCAGAAAGAGAGGGAGATACAGACTCTGAAATAGGCTCCAGGCTCTGAGCTGGCAGTCAGCACAGAGCCTGATGCGGGGCCCGAACCCACGAACCGCGAGATCATGACCTAAGCGAAAGTCGGACACTTAACCGACTAAGCCACCCAGGTGCCCCTGAGCCTTAATTTTTTTAAATCAACACTTAAAAAGACATTTATGAAGTGTCATTTTTAAAACGTATTTGACCCAGATCTTCACTTCTAAGGGTTTATCTTGAGGCATTTGTTTATAAATAAGAACAGTAGTTGGGGTCCCTGGGTGTCCCTGGGTGGGTCAGTCAGTTAAGTGGTTGACTTCAGCACAAGTCATGATCTCAAAGTTTGTGAATTTGAGTCTGGCATCTAGCTCTCTGCTGTCAGCGCAGAGCCTGCTTCAGATTCTCTGTTCCCCTCTCCTTCCGCTCCTCCCCTGCTCATTCTCTCTCTTTCTCTCTCAAAAATAAACACAAAGCATATTAAATAAGTAGATAAATATGAATAGTGGTGATGTAAAGTAAAATAACATTGCACCAATGTTTTGTAGTTGGAAACAAAAGCAATAACAACCCTACAAAAACATTCTCTTTAAGTACAGCCAAAATATTTAATCAGTACAGATCTGGTTAAATAGACTACAGATCAGTACACCCATGCAACTGAGCCTTAATTCTTTTTAGTTTTTTATTTTTTTTAATGTTTTATTTATTTCTGAGAGAGAGAGAGGGAGATACAGAATCCAAAACAGGCTCCAGGCTCTGAGCTAGCTGTCAGCACAGAGCCCGACATGGGGCTCGAACCCACGAACCGCGAGATCATGTCCTGAGCCGCCTGAGCCGAAGTCGGAAGTCGGACGCTTAACCGACTGAGCCACCCAGGCGCCCCGCCTTAATTCTTATCATGTGTAAAATGTTAAAAATAATGTCAACAGTGGTAATACCTCTTTTTCGGATTAGGTGATATGTATGAGAGTTCACTAAAAGTATTGTACAAATGTAAAATGTTTGTATGATACAAGACACCATGGTATCTGCATGAAAATGATAGCAGACCGTGCACTTACACAGTTCTTACAGTAGCTCACTTCACAGATCTGCCCAAGTGCCATTGGGAAGCCTGACTTAGTGATGTAAGTAGGACACGAACCCATTTAAAACGGAGCAGCGCACACTGAGGTGACTGCACAGCGGGGAGGAATACAATTGGATAATAGGGATAATACCCTTGAGCTTGGCAGCTTAGTTCTCTTTGTTTGTTTTAAAGCACTGCTCTCATGTGAGCAATAGGACAAAGGTTATCTTCTATACAATGTACTGTAGTACGTGAGAGACAAAAAGAAACGTGAAAGATTGGAAGACCTGTCTTTCAAAACCACTGATCATATCTGCACTGCATGTGCTTATAACAGTGTCCAACATGAAACAGGGACTCAGGAATTATTATTATTTTTTAATGTTTTATTTATTTCTGAGAGAGACAGAGAGAGAGACAGCATGAGCAGGGGAGGGTCAGAGAGAGGGGGAGATACAGAATCCGAAACAGGCTCCAGGCTCTGAGCTGGCTGTCAGCACAGAGCCCGAGGTGGGGCTCGAACCCACGAGCCGTGAGATCATGACCTGAGCCAAAGCCGGACGATTAACCAACTGAGCCACCCAGGCGCCCCTAGGAATTATTTCTCTTTAATACTCTTTTATGTCTCCCCTGTTCCAAGTGGGAAGGGACTGCTGTCACGCAAAATGGTTTAGAGCTGCCGGGGTGCCATGTGTAATGTCTTGGAGCTCACTGATTTTCTTGAGTTCTTGCTTCTACATACCATCTTCAGTTACCACCTTCTCTTTACCCCCACTGAACCTCTATCTTAATCCCACCTTTTTGAACTTTCAAAGTTCATTTCAAACAAGTTACACCAAGAAGTGAAGGAAAGTCTGTTTTGCAAGTATGTCATCTAGTTACTTCTGCAGCTGTGAAGTATGAAATCACTCTGGTACCTCTACTATAAAGCCAGCTAAAACATCTTGAGCACTTAGAATTTGTCAGGCAATGTTGTAAGCACTGTGCATTCGATTATCTCACTTAATCCTTATAAAAACTCTTAAGGAGTTAAATACTAATATTACCAACATTTTTGTGGATAAGGAAGTTAAGGCACAGGGTATCTAAGTCACTTATGGTTAACTTTTAAAACTAGGTCACGTGAAGAGAATTCACTCTAGTCAGCAAATACTCCCTTTGTTAAGGACCTCAAGGCCATGTAGGAATTACTTATTCCCTTTCCCTTCACACCTTAGAACCCCAGATTCAGTTGGAAATATGGCTTTAGTTTTTGAGGTATTTATGGGACATAGTTGGAAGTAAGAAAAAAAACTTTTTTTTTTTTTTTTAAGTAGGCTCTATGCCAGCAGGACTTGAACTCATGACCCAGAGATCAAGAGTCGCATGCCATCCAGAATGAGCCATCCAGGCATCCCAACTCTGACAAATTTTTATATACCTTTCTGATTCCCTTCTTTACAGGAAGAGTGAAAGTGGGAGAGATGGATATGGCAACAACATTGAACAAACGTTTATTAAGCCCATTTTGGTACCGGCTACATGCCAGCCACTAGGGATGGGAAAAATATACCCATGTGGAAATTGATTCCTTTAGTACTAGCAGTTCTAGTACATACTTCTTGCAAAGCTTCCATGAACTCTAACAAGAAAACTAGTCTGAAGAGCCCTGAACTAGTATAGTGTTTCACAAATTTTCCAAATCAAGAGTCATCTGGGGAATTCATTAAAAATATACATCACTGGGCCACATATCAAACTTCAGGAGGGAGAATCTTCAAAGAAAGACTCTAGATCTCCATTTTTAATAGATCCCTTAAGTGATTCATACAAATAGATACATTTGGAAAACACTGGTATCTAAAGGATGTGGGGATAATGGAATAATTTAGGGGAAGATTGGCAGGATTAGAAGAATGACAAGATGTTAAAAAAGAGAAGATGGCTGATCTTTTTAACTGGGTGGCTCAGTTAAGCATCTAACTCTTGGTTTTGGCTCAGGTTCATGATCATGGTTCATGAGTTTGAGCCCCACATTGGGTTCTGCACTGATAGCATGGAGCCTGTTTGGGATCCTCTCTCTTCTCTCTCTATGCCCCTCCCCTGTCATGCTCGCGCACACACGTTCTCTCCCTCTTTCTCTCTCTCTCTCTTTCAAATAAATGTATATATAAAATAAAGATGGCTGATTGTGTCTTAACATCATCAGATTTGTGGAATAGTTCTAAATTTGCCAAATGTAAAATTAACCAGATTCCTTTTGTTTGTTTGTTTGTTTTTGGTTTATGTTTTGTTTTTATTTTTTATTTAAGAAATTTTTTTAATGTTTATCATAATTTTTGAGAGAGAGCGAGAGAGACAGAGAGCAAGCAGGGGAGGGCAGAGAGAGAGAGGAAGACACAGAATTGGAAGCAGGCTCCAGGCTCTCAGCTGTCAGCACAGAGACCTATGCAGGGCTTGAACTCACAGACCACCAGATCATGACCTGAGCTGAAGTCATCTGCTTAACTGACTGTGCCACCCAGGCGCCCCTGTTTTGTTCTTAGTATGAAATCATTTTTATAAAAATTTAAAACCAAGAAGAACAATATTATATTGCTTAGATGCAATATAAGCAAGTGTGGAGAAATGACAAAATTCAGAATAGTGTTTCCATCAAAGGGTATGTGGGAGCCACTATGTGTTGTTGTTGGGTTTTTTTCTTCAGCATACTCTCACCATGGGTGCCATCGCTTCATGTCATTCTCATCTGTCCCTTCCAAACTGCATTACCTAATTCCTCTTTACATGTACCTGCTCCTTCAAATGATTCAGCCAGAGTTCTTATTTTTTTAGCTCTTGGCCTAGTCTTGTTAAGCAGCTTTGGGTAAGATCTGCCAGAATGTCTTGTGGATGACTGATCATGTAAGCAATTGTAATCTGTTTAGCAATTCTGATCCTAATCCCCTCCTGAGTGTCTGCTTTCCAGTGGTGCTTGGATTATAACCAGTTAATGACAGTGGGACATTTTATGAAAGGTCTGCATTAACTAGCTTGTTTTTTATGTCTCCACATTTAATGCTCATACTGTTTCTTAAAGAAACGTTTAACAAATACCATTTAGTATCTCTGTGTTTTGGCATTCATCTTAAATGTTTATCTTACTCTCTTTTACAGCATTACACCATTGTTTTCCTGACTCTGAGTCTGACATTAGTTTTTAGTGACTAGCTCCTTCTCTTTCCTTTGCCTGCCATATCAGAGGATGGCTGACATATATTTTGATCTTCTCATTTAGAGAATGAGTTCAGTAGTATCTTAACCTGGCAGAGTTGGTATTGGATAAGACATAATACTTTTACAGTGCCCAGCTCAGTGCTTCTTACATATCAGTGAGTCACTGATAACTATTTTCATTATTATTTATAGCATCAGTTTCTTAAATTCAGTATTTAGTAGGTGTGAGCTCAACTAAGATAGTTTATACTTAAGTCAACTCAATGTAAAATTTGAAAATATGAGGCTTCTTACATATTTAAAGCTAATCAAGTACACCTACAAATAATACAATGTTTTGTGTCAATTATGTGTAAGTAAAAACATTAAAAAAAAAATGTGGTGGTGGTGGGGTGCCTGTCTGGCTCAGTTGGTAGAGTGTGCAACTCTTGATCTTGGGGTTGTGGGTTCAAGCCTCATGAGGTGTAGAGATTACTTAAAAATAAAATCTTTAAAAAATAATAATAAAAATAAAATTTTTTTTAAAGTTTATTCATTTTGAGAGAGAGAGAGAGAGCTCAAGCAGGGGAGGGGCGGAGAGAGAGGGAGAGAGAGAGAATCCCAATCCGCACTGAGAGTGCAGAGCCTGGTGAGGACCTCCATCTCATCAATCATGAGGTCATGACCTGAGCCGAAATCAAGAGTCGTATGCTTAACCAACTGAGCCACCCAGATGCCCCTAAAATTTTTTTTTCTAATAAAGTTAATACAGTTCTTAAAAAGGTAAGCTCCTGAGAGAAAGGAGTTGTGTATGCTTTGGAACAGTGCCCTGACTCTCTAAACAGTCCGTAACTACACACTAAAATTGATAATGGGTCAGGAACACAGCTATTGTGCAAGTTGGTACTCCCAAGTTGTCTCAGATTTCTAAGGGGTTGTGCCTCTGTGTGAGACATTTCATTCTGCTGGCAGTAGTGAGTCAGGACAATTAAGCATTATAGAAACTCTGTACTGTTGTAACAGGACATTGCATCCCAGTCTTGTGATGTATTCTGTTCTGAGCATTGCCTGAGAACATTTGATAGGGAAGTTACCTTAGGAAAATGCCTTGCCTATATTGTTTTAATTGACTTCTGATCTGATTTTCTTATCACTGTTACTATTTGTAATAGTGTATTTATTGTGTGTTTATAGTGTATTCACATTGTATTTATGTGAAATTCTACCAGTTTCTGTTACAAAGCATGGTTCTAGTGAATGTAATATCTAGGAACACCTGAGTTCTGATCTCTGCCACAGTTGCTGGGACTTTGATCTTACTGTTCTTAGCACTGGGAGAATGAATGATTATTGTCCATGAGATGTTCACTCTGAAATTCCTAGGTAGTGCTTTCAGACCTGACATTTTAATGGTAAGGTTAGAAATTGTCCTCACAAGTGTTTTTGAGCTTTCTTGGAAGAAATCTCTCTTTCTCTCTTGTGCTTTTTTCTCTTTGGAGATTTTTTTTTTTTTAATATTTTTATTTATTTCTAGGAGAGAGAGAGAGACAGCGTGAACAGGGGAGGGTCAGAGAGAGAGGGAGAAACAGACTCCGAAATAGGCTCCAGGCTCTGAGCTGGCAGTCAGCACAGAGCCCGATGTGGGGCTTGAACCCACGAACCGCGAGATCATGACCCAAGCGAAAGTCAGACGCTCAACCGACTAAGCCACCCAGGCGCCCCAGTCTCTTTGGAGATTTTTAAGATTCGCTTGCTATATGACAGTTTTTCCTAACCTTTAAAAAAATTTTTTAATGTTTGTTCATATTTAAGAGAGACAGAAACAGAGAGTGAGCAGGGGAAGGGTAGAGAGAGAGGGAGACACAGAATCTGAAGCAGGCTCCAGGTTCTGAGCTGTCAGCACAGAGCCTGATGTGGGGCTCAAACTCACTAACCGCGAAATCACAACCTGAGCTGAAGTTGGACCTTTAACCAACTGAACCACCCAGACATCCCCTAACCTTTTATTTTTTTTTTTAATTTTTAAATGTTTTATTTATTTCTGAAAGAGAGAGAGCGAGAGAGCGAGCGAGCATGAGCAGGGGAGGGTCAGAGAGAGAGGGAGACACAGAATCCCAAGCAGTCTCCAGGCCCTGAGCTGGCTGTCAACACAGAGCCCGATGCGGGGCTCAAACCCATGAACCGTGAGATCATGACCTGAGCCAAAGTTGGATGCTTAACCGACTGAGCCACCCAGGTGCCCCATCCCCCTAACCTTTTATTAAAGAACAATATTTCTGAGTTTAGAAGATCCAGGAATTTTATTTCCTTCAATGCTTTCACCTCCTTCCCGTATGTTTTCAGATTTGGCTGGTTTTTGTTTGTTTGTGCATTTTTAAAGCTGTCAGCCTTTTACTCTGTTGGTTTAAAGCAAGGATATTTCCAGCCAAAACCCACGTCTTACTGCTCGTGGTCCTAGCATGCCTTCTTTTTACCACATTTCCCTCTTGGTTTTTCTCGGGCACAGTGGCTCCAGAGTCTGTTGCGTCCATTCTCTGTATATGTTCCTGGATTTTTCTTTCTGTTTGTATTCCAATTAGAATGATTTATTATTTCTTTGGACCTTCCCCACAGGTGACAATTCCTTCTTTCTCCGTACTTGGCTCATGACCCCCCTTCACATCCCTGAAACTCCAGCCGAATATCGCTATAATATGGCCCATTCTGCAACTCACAGTGTGATTGAGAAGACCTTCCGAACCCTCTGCTCCCGATTCCGCTGCCTGGATGGATCCAAGGGGGCACTGCAGTACTCACCAGAGAAGTCCAGCCACATTATCTTGGCTTGCTGTGTCCTCCACAACATCTCCCTGGAGCATGGGATGGATGTTTGGTCCTCTCCAGTGACAGGACCCATAGAACAGCCCCCTGAGGAAGAGTATGAGCACATGGAGTCCCTGGACCTAGAGGCTGACCGAATGCGTCAAGAACTGATGCTCACTCATTTTAGCTAATGTGAAAGCTATGGGGGTAGGGGAAGGAAACTTTCCAGAGGAGCTGGGACAAACTTTCCCCCTCACCACCCCATACAGAGTCCCATCATCTAGCATGACTGAGTATGTGGAGACTTGTCACAAATTAACATTTAATCTGTATGTTTTGTAAGGGTTATGGCTATGCCAAAGTATCTTGATAATGTTTCCAAATATATTAGCTGAACCCAAACCAAGACAATAGTTCCCTGCTATCCACTGAATTCCAGGGTGAGCACCACTCATTCGAAAACTCACTAGTAGTTGACATTTATGATTGTGCCTATAAAATCAAAGGGGAAAACGGCACTCAGCCAGATGTTTTATGTTTGTTTTTTAAATTATGTGGAGATTTCAAATGAAAGCAATATGTGTTTGTCCTGAATTATTAGATGGAATTATTAGATGGAACCTTCTCCTTTGCTGCCTGCATAGACATAGTCTAAGGCAAGCATAAAGAGTAAATGTAAGTTAGGGGAATGGTCTTCTGACGTAAGTGAGTGGCTATTAATATGAGTTTGCAGCTTGTGTTTTTAAGAGGATGTTGGGGAGAGTCCAAGACCTCCATCTTTAGTCTTTCTGCAGTAGTTAGAATGTGACTTGGACTTGGTTTCTAGGGAGAACATCTGGATTCCAATCTCCTCTTTCCAACCCAGAGTAGGAGCTAGAGGCTAAATAGGTTTAAGAACCCAACAGCTTAAAGAAGACAAGTCAAATATAGATAAAATAGCAAGTTTACACTTTACAGATCTAAAGACCCTGAAAGACTGATGGACAGAGGAGATTCACCTTCACCCAGGTTTTGACAACTCACACCTAAATAGATCACTTTTCTTACACTCATGATGTTAGAATGTCGGTTTGGCCATTCTGCTTTGAAATTCCTTGTATAGAAGGAAGACTTGAGGATTAAAAGGCATATGGAAGTAGAAAAAAAGGGAAGTAAAATGAACATAGTTTCTTGGGGTGAAATGATTTTGGCATTAGACCTATTTGGATAGCTTGCAAAATCGTGGACAGAATTTCCTAGGAAATAAATATTCCCCCACCAAGTCTTATTCTAAAATTATACTCCTATAAAAACAACCTGATTGGAATAATGAAAGTGTGAATTACGTTCACACATTGGTGCCTCTGCTGGGACAAAAAAGAGACTTTCCTGCGGATTGTCTCGTTCCCAGTTTCTCATCAACTCACCATGTGATACCTCAGAAATGTCCTCTTGGATCATTTCCTACCTATCTTTCGCAGCGTTAATCTGGTGATTTTCAAAGTAAAGAAATGAACAGCAGCTGACAGAAGAAATTTGGAAATAAATTGAGGGTGACTCATCCCCAAGATTAAAAACAATTATGGATTGTTATCTGCTGTTTATTTCTACTCCAAATGCTATTTCCCATCATCGTTCTACTCTATGAAGAGTGGGTCCATGTGGCAGGAGGTTGAGCTTGATGTGTACAATGATGTCACTGAGACCAGAAGGGACCGCAAAGAGGTGCCTGGGAATATTAGTTCTACTGATTGTGCAGTCGAGGTGTCCTGTTACATATTGTTCCTTTGTAAAATCTAACCTGTGACCAGGCCGTCTTTGTCCTCCTCATGAGGCAATATTTTAACTATCACGGTCTTTACAAGTGTCCTGAGATGGGTATTTTTCCCTACAGAGTTTTGGTTCTGTTGTGCATATTGCCTGAGGAAAGGGTTACTGCCATCCGCATATCATAAGTAGCAAAGTGCAATGTGAACTTAGAAAGTATCTGGCATTTTAGCCTGAAAAAAAAAAAACAAAAAACCTACATTAAAGGAAAATTGGGGTTTTTCACCACTTAACTCACTAGATGGTAACATGAAGCCTGAGTGGGAGGAACAGTCTTGGAGAGATTTCAAAAGCAATTTTAAGTCTATTACTTGCAAACCAAAGATAATTTCTAAGTGCTGAACCGACTGAATATTGGCTGGCAGTGCTTTTCCCTGGGAGCATTTTGTTTCCTAATAATGCCACAGAGTAACTGTTCGAATCTATTTCTTTAATCTTTCACCTGAAGTTTTACAGGCCAAGATTTTTTTCAGTCTTTAGTTACAATTTCCCTAAAATGATCTAGGGGTGGGATCAGGATCTGTACTTCAATCGCCAAGGGTTTGCTCATAGGGACTTATCATGAGTGCCTGAGAAGTCTTCTCTTGAGGTCCTTATTGCGGGTTTTTTTTTTTTTTTTTTTTTTTTGTTTTTAGTATCTTCCTGATACAGTTTTGGGAAAGAGTCAAGGATTATGCTTGTCTTATGTAAGCTTCATCTTCCCGTAGATCATGCCATCTGGTCAGCATAGGAGTTTTCCAGATTTGCCCTTAAATGTTTCAAGACAGCAAAGTCCCAGGATATATTAAGAGAAAACCACAGTATTGGGTCAACACTGGTTTGCCAATTTCAAGTTCTACAAAAGAGAGACCACAAACATATTGTTAGTTTAAAATGAACTGAACAAAGATGGGTCTCCTTTCCTGACCCTTGGACTGTAAAGGATATCTAACAAGTTAATTTAAGACTAATGGGGTCATATAGTGAAGAGGCAGGAGGGGTAAAATAGAAGCTAGACAGATAACAGACATACTGTGATTGTATCCCGACCTGAGATGATAAAACAACTCTTGGACTGAGCTTAACAGTCACTGTCCCTGGCAATGGAGGGCAAGTTAGGAGGAGGACAAAAAAATAAGAAATCAAGACTACCTAATCATTGTGCATGCACATACGTGTCCTCAGGGCCATATTGCTCTGTAGATCCCACCCGGATTTTACTAAATTGTGAGAATAAGGGATAACAGAATTATGTAAGAGTTGGTTGATCATAAGAATGGCAATGCAGGAAGGAAGGGAAAATACTAGCTGAATGCTGGGAACACTCCAGTTCCCTAACATAAAAATTCACAGTTTTTGTTGTTGTCATTGTTTTAATTTTTTTTTAATGTTTTATTTATTCCTAGGAGAGAGAGAGAGGGAGACAGCGTGAGCAGGGGAGGGTCAGAGAGAGAGGGAGACACAGAATCTGAAGCAGGCTCCAGGCTCTGAGCTGGCAGTCAGCACAGAGCCCGACGCGGGGCTCAAACCCACGAACCACGAGATCGTGACCTAAGCGAAAGTCGGACGCTTAACTGACTAAGCCACCCAGGCGCCCCATGTTGTTGTTGTTGTTTTAATGACTACACTCTAAACCCCATTTGTGATATAATCGAATAGGACTGATGAGATCTCTGGATACTAAAAAGGAGCAAGGAAAATAGACCTTGAAATCAGAAGTTAGTACATTTCACAAGAAAAAACGTCCAGGGCTCCTGGGTGCCTCAGTTGGTTAAGCGTCTGACTCTTGATTTTGGCTCGGGTCATGATCTCACTGTTTGTGGATCGAACCCCACATTGGACTCCACACTAACAGCACAGAGCCTGGAGCCTGCTTGCGATTCTCTCTCTCCCTGTCTCTCTGCCCCTCCCCAATTCGCGCAATTGCACTCTCTTTCTCTCTCTAAATAATAATAAACATAAAAATTTTTTTTTAAAAGAAAAACAGTCCATTTGAAAGGAATCTCCACATGTGCCCAACAAAACATTAAGGATCTATCATTCTGTTGAGACTTTAACCCCTGCATATATAGCTGTCTTTATGAAAGGGCTGATTTGTCATTCTAGAGTCTTAACATGCTCATATGCTTCAATCCATTGACAAATTGTGCCACTGAAAGTCTATCCTGTAAAAATAAGTCTGAAGAAGGAACCACCTGCTGTAATTCTACTTTGAATGATTTACCTGCTGTTCTGGGATCTCTCCCCTTCACTGGGCTGCTCTTATATCATTATGCTGCTTCTATCTTTACCATCCAACCCAAAGTGTATACATTACCCCAGAGTGCCTGGCGACTGGGCTACATAAGAACAGAACAGAATTGCAACTACAACTGGCTTATCATTTTGGCTGCTCAAGGCCCAATTCCTCTTCCTGGAATTCCTAATAAGATGACTCATGGTACTGCTACAGGGTTCTTTCATCCTAGGTTCAGGCCTGATTTCCATCATGCAGAGTGTAGTAGATGTTTCTTAAAGCCCAGAGCCCAATACAAGGAACAGTCTCCTCTCCTCTCCTTTTCCCTCTCTTCACCCTTCATCCCAGGCAAATCCCCCATGTCTACAGGTCCCAATCCTCTTTTCCCGGCTTAGTCTTTACAAGTTCCTTACATGTGATTGACAGTAGCTACATCCATTATTAGGGTGACCAACTGTCCCAGTTTGCCCAGAGCCAATACAGTGTTAGCACTGAAAGTTCCTTGTCCTGGGAAACCCCTTAGTCCTCAGCTCATTGGGACATATGGTCACCCTACTTCAGGAGAAGCATCATCTTGCCTTCAAGGGGGTGGCTCCCCAAGGAGAATCCAATCAGAATACAATAATCAATAGTCAACATAATAATGAATTATTAAGTCTTAACACTGATATGTAACTATCAGTGTTATATCACAGTATGATTTTTACTCTGCCCACCTGGTTTCTTTTAAGTCTCCCTCCAGTGTGAGGAGATTCCTACAGGTTTGAAGATTTCAACTGCTGGTCTCTTGTGATCTACTCTTCTGTCCAAATTGACTTTTCCATAAGAGCAAGCAGTAGTTTGCAGTCACACTGAAGCCTAAATCCATACTTGAAAAAAAACATTCTCTAGAGAAATTTATCTACAAGATGCAACTCTGCCTGCAGAATAAGTCTTCTTTTCCATGGTTTCATAGAGCAGTTTAGCCTCAGCTTATAAAATATCTCCATTTTCAGGTGGTGATTTTAGATTTATATTTGCATAACCTTCAGGTGTTTTTCCCAAAATAAAAGTCTCCCATTTTTGAAAGACTGAAAACTTCTTGTAGCCTGGAAATTAGTTTCTTTAGTTTTTCTCACTGAAATCAAGGTTTCAAAATAATGTTGTTATTTGGGTCAAGTTTGAATGAGGGTTGTAGCTATAGATTTAGATGCTTATGCCCCACAAGCCTTTCCAAGAAGGAAGCTTCTCTAAAACGTGTATTCTGGGAATAGAATCTCAGCCCTGGATTACAGCAAAGGAAAGTCTATTTGCTGCTCCTCATCTGGCTTCAGGAATATGGCAAGACTGCTCATTTAGTTGGCATTTACTATCCTTTTGCCCCTGACTCTGAGAACTGCCAGGGATAAAGACTAATTCCCAATTAGGTGTGGCTATGTGACTAAATTCTGGCCAGTGGAATATAAGTGGAAATGTCCCGTGCTATTTTCAAGATATGTCCTTATGGCAGGAGACATGCCTTTCCTCTTTCAGCTTCCTGCTGGTTGGAATGTAGACATGATGGCTAGAATTTGAACAGCTGCCTTGGACATGGGATAAAAGCCACTTATTGAAGATGTCAAAGAAACAAGAAGGAAGCCTAGTCCCTGACACTAAATGGCCACACCTTATCCTAGGCTGTGCATCTCTGGATTTCTTTCATATGATGGAGAGATACACCCTTCCCTTGCTTCCTCATGCTTTTTGTTTATGTGCGATGGGTCCTAATTGTAACTAAAAAGGTTACAATTGCCTCTTTCCAAAAGCAGCAATACCTATTACACAGAACATGTTTGGAGGCAATATAGCTATCCAACAATGGGGAGCAAGGTCAGTATATCCTCTCAATAGAATATTGTGCAATTGTTAAAAATAACAACTATTAAAGATTTAATAGGGAAATGATATAATGTGAAACAATAACACTGTTGTATCTCTGCTTAAACTTTAAAACATTATGCCAGGATATTTCTTCAGACTGCATGGGAACATGAACAAATTAAAACTTTGTGGGTTTTTTTTAAAAAGTTTATTTATTTTGAGAGAGAGAGTGGGGAGGAGGGACAGAAAGAGAGGGAGAGAGAGATAGAATCCCATACAGGCTCCATATTATCAGCATAGAGCCTGATGTGGCGCTTGAACCCACAAACGAAGAGATCATGACCTGAGCTGAAATCGAGTCAGATACTCAACTGACTGAGTCACCTGGGTGTCCCAAAACTTTGTATTTTGGAAGTAGATTATTAAATTCTTTCTTTTTTTTAGACTTTCATGAATGTTGCTATAATGTTTACTCGTTTTTAAGTCCCCTAAAACAGTAGTAGACAACAAAAGCCCAGTGTTTTGTCCTCCTATTATGGAAACTGATGTTATCCTGCATTATATATATGAGTTGTCCCTTAAATATTGTCATGGACTTAAAAAATTTTTTTAAATCATAATAAATTATAAATAAAGCTAGTGTTGTAAGGATGTGGCCTTTCACTTTGATTATAAGCTCTTTAAGGGCTTGGACTATGTTATTTCTTTTTTATGCCTTTACTCTCCAAGTCTTCTCCCCCCACCTAGGAGGGGACTTAGGGTAGACTATTATTGCTTGCACTTGGTAATCCATATTAGGAGTGATCTATGTGATTTATTGAATTGTATCTAGGATGTACATATTAAGAATCCACGTTTGTCCTGAGAATGTTAGTATGTCTACCACAAGACTTCAGAAAGGGACTATGGCCGTGATGATAAAAATTTCAGCTTTTGTCAGGTTCTGAACCCAAGGAAAATTTGGATCATCGTGTTCGAAGCACGCCAGTGGTTCCAGGCCTTTGGGAGAAAATTTAAAAAGCATACAAGTATTTTTTTTTTTTCCTGCCTTAAGCTCAGCCTACAAAATCCTGAATTTTTCCAGCTTCTCTTTGCTATGTTTTATGGGAGCTAAAGTGGAACTTTAAGAGCGATGACTCACTTTGTTTCTCAGTCTGGATTCTCTCATTGTCTCTCTCTGCCTCTCATATACACGTATATTTATTTTTACGTACCTCACTGTGCCTGAGGAAACTAAGAGTCACACTTGCTCACTTGGGATCATGTTGGGAGTCCATAACGTAGTCGCTGAACTGATAGGTGTTATTGTGCTATAACTTGATCCTCAATACTCAAGAAAATCTCCGGTGCTCTAAACAACTTAGCTAGCAACCAATACAGAAAATGGCAGAAACACCGGCTACTTTACTCCGCCGCTTATGATCTGGGTTTGTTTATTCATGCCTTAGACCGGAGACGGACCTAGGGTAGACGCCGACCAGCTTTTCGGCGCTCGACTGCATTTCCTTGAACGATTGTTCGGGTGCTCTTCCTATGATGTCTGGGCCGTTCGTGTATTCGGTGATCTTTTGCGCCGTCTTCTTGCTTGATGTCTCCTGAGCGGCGGCGGCGCCGGGTCGAAGGCTGACTTATCCGCGAGGCCCCGCGCTCAGGCTGCTTTCTTCTGTCGGTCGGTAGAGCGGACCCCTTGCTTCTTACCCGTCTCTTCTTCTTGTCGGTGGTTGAGTCCCGTCGCTGGGCTGCAGACGGAGCCCCCGCCCGCCTTGCAGGTAGGCCCAGGAGGAGCCTGGGAGGCCCGGCCCGGCATCCTTCCGCTGGCGGGTTGAGAAGACCTTGGCGCCGGCGGGTAGGCGGGCGGGTTGGCCGCAGAGACACGGCCGGAGGAGGAGCTACCCGGCTGCGTTCGGGGGCGCGGTCCGAGAGGCGGCAGGGGACTGAGGGAGAGGCCGGAAGGAGGGAGAGATGCTGGGGCTGCTTTACGCGCTTCGGTGGGGAGGGGATGTTGGGTCTAGGGCGGGTGTTGGCACCCCGAGTGTAGGGGGAAAATCGCCTTCTAGGAACGGATAGAGCTTTGCTCGCTTGACCCCCCCTCGGTCTCTCCTCCCGCCTCCCCACTCCCAAGGCCCCGGGTGTCATGACTCAGTTGCGCTGGGGACCTCCTCGGAGTCCGGCCTTTGAAGGGACCCTTGAGTAGGTGGAAACAAGTGGGACATGGCCCTCTGGCTACTCTGAACGAAGTGTCATGTTCTTGCTTTTTGGGGATAGGGAAACTGAGTCTGAGTTCCGGGGCTTGACTCTTCCCCATGTCCCAAACAGATCTTTAAACGCTCCGTTAGTCGTTTTTTGGTCATTATTTACAGGTTTGCTTTTTTTTTTTTTTCCTTTTCTCTGTTTACTGGTCACTTTCTGTACACAGCGATTTGTCGTTTGTGATCCCTCCTACCTAGGAATACAGATTCTGTCACTGGTGACTTCAAATGTGTAGGGACCATGCTGGGTTTGTTTGTCAACGTCTGTATCAAGTTAGTGAGAAAAGCAATGACAGTTCTGTTTATTGGATAGAAAATTTTGTTCGCTAACCAGTTTGCTTTCTGGTTGATACTTATTTCTCCTCCCCCTCAGCTTGTTCTCAACGGAAATCTTCCAACAGTGATGTTAAGTGGTTAATATCCAAGGATGGAGGATTGGTCAAGATTTTGAAATCAGATATTTGTCCCGAAGAGTTTGCTTTCTAGGAAGAATTCAAAGGAAACCCAAGGAGTCGTTTTCAGAACAATTTTATTATATTTGATTAGTGGTTTAGTTATGCATATACTGGAGTTAAACAGGCAGTGTGTAGGATTCATTCAAATATTGAGATGTTTAAGTTTAAAGTTAAAATTCTGGCATCTCTATTATGTTTTCCTTTTCTCTCTTAACTTGGAAACTTTGGGGACTAAGTGTTCTTACTCATTTTATTTTCGTTGGATTCAGTGTCACGATCCTAATTTGTGTAGCTTCTTTGTTGGAAAAAAATTCAGGCTAGAGGTCATTCTAGGTTGAATAAGTATTTCCATAGTATGTAAAATCAGTAGGACAGTGGTTTTAAGAGAGAACAGATTAAATTCCTAGTCCTCAGGTGGAAACTATACAAGTCTGTGTTCTTTTTTTAAAAATATATAATGATTTTATAATTCTGATATGAGTTGTGGAAAGATTGTTCCTCTAATGTGTTTGATTTTGAGGTCAGCAATATCTAAATGTAGGGTCGTTGGTCATGAGTGATTTCCTAGTTATCAAGGACCTCAGTCCAGAAGGGGATTAATGAAGAGCCACTAGACTGTGGAGAATGTAGATTGGGAAGTTAGCCTGAGAATGTGTGCTCTCTGAAAAAGTTTTTATGGTAGAAGAGAATGTGTATCAGAGGAGAGCATTTAGGAAGGAAGTGACATTATCTCCTGTGAATTGATTCTGCATAGAATTTATAGTTAGTGTAGTATCTCAGTGGCTCCTAATGAATGCTAAATAAATAGAGTTTGCTGTGAGTGTCACAAAAGATGTTAGCAACATTTTGTTATATTTCTGTAGGAAATAATTAGCAGACATTTAAATTGAATTGAGGGAGGTAAGAATTTGATTGTGGTGATGGTGGTGGAGTTATAGGAATAGAGCTTCTTTTTGGCTTCTACCCTGCTTTGTGATAGAAATTCACTCCAAAATTTACCTTACTCGGTTAAATCTTGTGCTGTTCTGTCAGTGTCAGATCAGGCTCTCTTCTGGCCTTTCCTTTCAGAAATTTATGGGTTCAGAATGTGACTTAATTGTTCTATCTTCTTGTTTCATGAGAAAGTTCTTGAGGATTATTAAAAGATGTGAACTTCTTTGAATATCTTCGACAACTTGCCCTGGAAGGAGTTATATACAATCTTGGAAAAGATTAATTATATGTATCGTTTGAAAACTATTGATTAGTTTTATTAACTATAATAACTTAGTGGGGGTTTTTTTGTTTGTTTTGTTTTTATTCCTGAGAGAGAGACAGTGTGAACAGGGGAGGTTCAGAGAGAGAGGAAGATTCAGAATATGAAGCAGCCTCCAGGCTCTGAGCTAGCTGTCAGCACAGAGCCTGACGCAGGGCTTGAACCCATGAACTGTGAGATCATGACCTGAGCTAAAGTCGGGAGCTTAACCGACTGAGCCACCCAGGCACCCCATAACTTAGTTTTATATTGTATAATTTTCAGTACATGTTAGGAAACTTATGAAACTTTTGTTTATTTTTATTTTTTGTAAGTAAGCTCCACATCCAGTGTGGGGCTTGAACTCAGAATCCTGAGATCAAGAATCGTGTGTGCTCTTCAGGCTGAGCCAGCCAAGTGCGCCAAAACTTTTATTCTTTTGATCATGTTCCTTTCTGTTTCTTATTAATCCTGAAAGAATATATTTATGATGTTCAAGGGTCTTCATGAATGTTGATAATTTATGTTGACAACTTGTTTCACTATCCCCATTTATCCTGCTCTGAAAGCAGTTAGAGAAAAAGTTCTGTTGTTAGCACACTGAGGTCTCTCTCTCTTTTTTTTTTATTTTTTTTATTTTTATTTAAAAAAAATTTTTTTTTAATGTTTTTTATTTATTTCTAGGAGAGAGAGAGACAGCGTGAGCAGGGGAGGGTCAGAGAGAGAGGGAGTCACAGACTGAAACAGGCTCCAGGCTCTGAGCTGGCTGTCAGCACAGAGCCCGACGCGGGGCTCGAACCCACGAACCACGAGATCATGACCTGAGCGAAAGTCGGACGCTCAACCGACTAAGCCACCCGGGTGCCCCTCTCTTTTTTTTTTTAAAGATACGTCTCGTGGGTTCGAGCCCCACGTCGGGCTCTGTGCTGACAGCTAGCTCAGAGCCTGTAGCCTGTCTTCGGATTCTGTATCTCCCTCTCTCTGACCCTCCCCTGCTCACGCTGTATCTATCTCTCTCTCAAAAATAAACATTAAAAAAAAATTTTTTTTTTAAAATAAAGATACGTCTCAGCCTTGATAGAGTTATTTTGGAATGGGATGCAGATCTTTTTGCCCAGTGGTTTGATTTACCAAAAAACCCCCAAACCAACCAACAAAACAAAACAAAACAACCCCCCCACCGAGCCCCCAGAACTCCTTAAGTTTCTTTAATCATAGTTATTCTTGTTCCCTTCTCCAGTTGTTCCTCATAAACCCAGAGAGAACTTTCTGTTTCTTGTCATAATTTCTGTTTGTACAGAAGTACTATGGAACACCCTGATCTGCCTGTGGCTTGGAGGTAATTTATATTTTTAAGCCCCTTCTCCTCCCACCCCCAAGTTAATTAGATCTATCTTTCCCCGTTTTTGCAAAGCTAATATTAGTTGCTGATAGGGAAAAATTTTGTGGTCATTTATTGTCAGAATGTATTTATGTGCCCAGTAGTATGTGGAACTCTGCCAACATGATGTAGTAAGAAGAAAACAGATTAAGGAATCAGGAGACCTGGGTTTAAGTCCTAGGCTTATGCACTTCATAGCTGAGAAATCCTCTACAAATTATTTAAGGAGACTGTAGGGAAGGTTACTGGGCATTTACTATGTCATGTTCTTTACATGTGTTATCTCATTTAATACTTCTTTAAGTATAACAGTCCTGTAAGGTAGATATTATTTTCCCAGTGGATATTGAACTCGGAGTACATAATTTGACCAAGATCACACAGCAACTATGTAGCAGAGTTGGGATTTACGTCCAAGGCTTTGAATACTTTTAGGAACTTGTATTTAGAGAATGGGAAAGATAATGCTTTTATCGTAATACTTGTTTTGAGAAAAAAGTACGTGAAACTGCTTCAAAAAGATAAAGAGCTCTTCAGATATTAACCGTTATACCGTCGTACAGCAACAGTGAGCAGATGTCATCTAAGTTCTTGAACTACTTGTTTCTTTCAAGGGAGCATTATGCCTGACAGTCATGGAAGATAGAGGTGATAAACATTAAATCAGCATTGGAGGAACTTACTAATAATGTGTGTGGGAAGGAGTGAGTGCCTGGAAGTACCAGTGAAAGACAAGTGTTAAGTGCTCTATGTGTAGATGGGGTGAGACTGAGAATATTTACTCCCTCTTTTCCAGTTAGTCCTGCCTGTGTGTCTGTAGATTAATCTTTTACGTCTTGTTCTCTGCATTTTCTTAGGGTTGATAATCTCCACTTCTCCACCTAAACTTTTTCCTTTCTTCATTGAGTATTGTTCTTGTGCTGTGTTGTTTCCTAAGGTACAGTGTATTCCTATCAGACCTTTTGGAACTATTTCTTTTTTTCAAAGTTTATTTTTATTTATGTTGAGAGTGATAGAGAGCAAGGAGGGGAGGGGCAGAAAGAGAGGGAAACAGAATCCCAAGCAGGTTTCATGCCCTCAGTGCAGAGCCTGATGTGGGACTCGACCTCACAAACCATGAGATCATGACCTGAGCCGAGATCAAGAGTTGGATGCTTAACCGACTGAGCCACCCAGGTGCCCCTCTTCTTCTTCTCTTTCTTTTTAAAGTTTATTTATTTATTTGCCTTGAGAGAGAGAGAGAGATTGAGAGCGTGGGGAAGAGGCAGAGAGAAAGGGAGAGAGAGAAAACCCCAAGCAGGCTCCGGACCATTAGTGCAGAGCCCAAAGGGGGTTTGATCTTACAAACCATGAGATCATGATCTGAGCCAAAATCAAGAGTCAGATGCTCAACCAATTGAGCCACCCAGGTGCTCCAAGTTTGTTTATTTATTTTGAGAGACAGAGAGCATGTGCGTGAGTTGGGGAGGGGCAGAGAGAAAGGTAAGACAGACAGAGAGAGAATCCCAAGCAGGTTCCATGCTGTCAGTGCAGAGCCCCATGTGGGACTTGATCTCATGAACCATGAGATCATGACCTGAGGTGAAATCAAGATGCTGATGCTTAACCAATGGAGTCACCCAGGCTCCCCTATTCTTTTTTTTTTAAGTTTATTTATTTTGAGAGAGAGAGCATGAGTGCACACATGCATGTATGAGAGCAGGGAGGGGCAGAGAGAGAGAGAGGGAGAGAGAGAATTCCAAGCTGTTTCTGCACTGTCAACACAGAGCCTGACACCGGGCTCTATTTTGTGAACTGTGAGATCATGCCCTGAACCAAAATCAAGAGTTGATGCTTAAATGCCTGAGCCACCCAGGTGCCCTGGAACTATTTCTTGAGTGTGACTTTCTGTTTCAATACTTGCCTTTTCAGACTTTTGTTCATCTAGCGAATATTTATTGAATGCTCATTAGATCCTGGGTTACAAAGGCAAACAAGAATATTCTTGCTGTTATGGAGTTTATTCTGGTGGGGAACAGAGTTGACCAGGAATATGATAAATACTGAAATTTGGGCTGTTCTCTGAAAGAAACAAACAAGGGCTGACAGAAAGATGAAGGAGTGAGTAGGGCACTGGGTGTTCATGGGGAGGATTGGAGTCTTTAGTCATGGCATCTTTAATCCCCTTAAAAAGTTGCAATCACAACATATCATGATTCAGTAAATTAAGGTTCTCTTGCTGCCATCACAATGGAAGTCTTCATTTAAAATTGCTACATGTAAGGCGCCTGGGTGGCTCAGTCTCTTAAGTGTTTGGCTCTTGATTTCAGCTCAGGTCATGTGTCAGCTCAGGTCATGATCTCACACGGTTTGTGAGTTTGAGCCCTTCACTGGGCTGTGCTGACAGTGCAGAGTCTGCTTGGGATTCTCTCTCCCTCTCTTTTTGCCCTTCCTCCACATGCAAGCTCTCATGCCCTCCCCCTTAAAATAAATGAACTTAAAACAAGATAAAATTGCTGTATGTAATATTTGTTACTTAGTGTATGGTGACACTGGATTTGGCACAATAAAGGATGACTATGACTTAGAAATGTCTGGCATGCTTGGCTAATGTGTTTAATTTTTACTTATAATGTGACCTGAATTTAATTAGTTTTCATTTATTTTTTTTTTCTAAAATAATTATTCTTTGGAATTTGAGTTCAGTGAATTTAAACACTGGATACATGACTTCAGATTTATTTGTAGCAGGGACTAAGCTGAAGTACTTAGCCTTTTATAAGGGGAAAGACTTAGAAGGATTGTTGTGAAACAGAGAGGGAAAATGTAGGCTGCTGCTGAGTATGTGTATATAATAATATGTACTTAAGATCTTGTTTAGTGCCTTTTTTTTAAGATATTAAAAGTGTTTTGTCACATGTTTTACTACTGCTTATTGGAATCCTATTTGTAGAGTTAACTGAGGCAAATTTCTCATTTCATGATTTCATCATTTGTTTATTTCTGCTTCTCAGGATAGAACGTGTATTCTCCTATGAGCTAACATTGCTTTGTTTTAGGTGCATGTGCTTATGATATAATGGAACATTTGAAATTTTGCTGGGTTGCAGAGGATTAATATGCCTGTTTGATATGGGGAGAGATTTGGCATATTTCAGCCTAGCTGACCAGTGAAAACAGGGTAGAAAAATACGTCTTCCCAGACTCTTGAATAATAACCTAGTGACACTGCTTCTTGGAGCGAGGCAATCTGTGTCCAAATCCCAGGGCCACTATTTACTAACTCTGCAACTTGTGCAGATTACTTAACCTCTCTGGGCCTTTCTTCATGTGAAGAATACCATACAGTTATGAGAAATGAATGAGAGACTGTATGTGAAGCATTTAGAGTAGCAGATAGTGCTATATATCCCAGCTGTTATTGTTTTCAATATTATTATTATAACCAACATAAACATTATATGTTCCCCAAAGGAAGAACAAACAATAGTGATGCTTAGATTGAAGTTTAGTGTCTTTTGAGAAAACCTAAACAGGAAATAGGAAGTTCAGGCAGCATATTTGTCTGTCCTTTCTCTCGGTGTGCTTCAAGTGAAAGTGAGAGGGTATGTCTTTGCTGGGAGAGAGAAACCTAGAAAGCAGCAGTGTCTGAAAGAATTCCAAATAGAAGAGACATGGCAAAGTTTTGAGGATTCTGTTATATATGTGGCAAAACAGGCCAGAGCTGTTTTAGGAGCAGAAAAACATTTCTTTGCAAAACAGGTAGAAAATTCTAGAATCTGAATTTTTACCATGTATTTGAACTGTGATTAGTACTTGAATGATTTGGAAGAAATTGACTAAAGGCATGGAAAAGAATGATATTTAGGGAAAAGTCAAAGTTACCAAATCAACTTGGGTAAACTTCTGGAAGAGTGAACTTATATTTCATATAGTGGTACAGGAGTCCAGTAGAGTTAGTTTTTTATTCTTGTCCCTTTATGTCATTATAAATTGTGGGTGCTTCAGTTTGCCTTAACTATCTGTTTTTGTTTTCCTCTGTGAAGTCTGTAAAATTCCTGCGCTGTCATTTAAAAAAAACCCATTTGATGATAGTGGAGTCTTGTTTTATTCGTTCGTTCATTCATTCATTCATTCATTCATTCAATAAATGTTGTCTACCACTGTGGTATATGTTGTGGATACCATAAGAGCTGATTAGAACTGTGGTTATTGAAGTGCTTTGTGCCAGGTACTATACCAAGTGCTTTGTGTCATTCTTTGTATTCTTAAAACAGTTTTATGGTGTAGGTACTTTTATTTTCCTCGTTTCATAGATGTGGAGGTTGTGGCAAAGAGAGACTTTAAGCAGTTTGTCCAAGGTCTTAGAGCTAGTTAGTGGCAGCCCCAGGATTTGAATCCAAGCAGCCTGGGTCAATAGTCTCCTGCTCTTAATCCCTAAATTATACTGATTCAAACTACTTTAAACAATTCTAAACTCTAAACTACTACCACTGTACTGAGACTAGAGTGACAAAAATACTCTTGTCCATGCCCTTCTAGAGATTGTTGTTCAGAGGAAAGAGAGACAGTAAACAAAAAATACAATAAATGAGTAATTGCAAAGTGTATCAAGCCCTATGATAGAGAAGTAAAAAAGAGATTATGGTAGGGGACCCTGAATTATATTGGAGTCTTGGGGAGAGTTTCTCTGAAGATGTGATTTTTAAGCAGAGATTAGAAGGATGAAAGGGGGAAGGCGAAGGAAATAGCATATATGAAAGCCTTGGGGTGGAAAGGAACATGGCACAATTTGAGAAGCTGGAAGAAGATTGGTGTGGCTGGAGTACAGTGAGCAGTGGGGGAGGAGGTGAAGGGGCATAGGCAAGACTGTAACAATTTTGGATTTTTTTCCTAAATATAACTGGAAGCGTCAGAAGATTTTAAGTGTGAGTGTTGTGACCTAATATATGATTTTAAAAGTTTGCTCCAGCTACATTGTGGAAAATTTTGGAAATTTGTGGGAAAATTTTTGGAATTTGTGGAAAATTTGAAAGAGAAGTGGGGGGAATATGATAGTTAAGATGCCTTTTTGTGGTCCAGGCAAAAGACGATCATATCATGGCTTGGACTAGGCTGTAGGCAGTGGAGATGGAAGGAAGTAGAAAAATTGAGGGGCACCTGGGTGGCTCAGTTGGTTAAGCATCTGACTTCAGCTCAGGTCATGATCTCATGGTTCGTGGGTTCAAGCCCTGCGTTGGGCTCTGTGCTGACAGCCAGCTCAGAGCCTGGAGCCTGCTTCAGATTCTGTCTCCCTCTCTCTTTGACCCTGCCCTGCTCACGCTGTCTCTCTTTCAGAAATAAATAAAACGTTAAAAAAAAATTTAAAGAAGGAAGTAGAAAAATTGAATGGATACATTAAAAAAAATTTAATGTTTATTTTTGAGACATATATAGAGAGAGACAGAGTACAAGCAAGGGAGGGGCAGAGAGAGAGGGAGACCCAGAATCTGAAACAGGCTCCAGGTTCTGAGCTATCAGCACAGAGCCCGACATGGGGCTCGAACTCACAAACCTTGAGATCATGACCTGAGCTGAAGTCAGATACGTAACCGACTGAGCCACACAGGTGCCCCGATACATTTTTTTAAAATAGGTACTTTAGAATTAGGACAGGCAAGACTTAATGATGGATCATATATGTGGGAGGAGAGAAGAGTCAAGTATGATTCCCAGATTTCTGGCACGAGCATCTGGGTAAATGAAGTTGCCATTTCGGAGATGGAAACATTTGAGGAGGAGCAGATTTTCACTAGAGTTGGGAAATAGAAGGAAGACCTCAACTTTAGTCATGCTGAGTGTGAGCTGTCTGTTAAAAACATGTGGAGACATCAAGCAAGGAGCCTTTGAGTGCTGTTGGCAGGGCCACTGGCAGTAAATCTGATGCTCTTGGTAGAGAGTTGGTATTTACAGTCCAGGAAAATGGGTACGATTACCTAGGAGAATGTATGTATAGACTAGCAGGAGAGTGTTCCCGATGCAGAGCCAAAGAATTTGAGGAAGTCTCAGAAATCCACTGAAGTGGGTTTAAAAAGTAGGAAGGGAGAAAGTGGAGATGGTCTATATATTTTGGTAATTAGCATGTCTGTCTTCCCATAAGAAGTAATACTTTAAGAAGAAGTAATATAATAAGGTCCATGAAGATAGAAATAATACCTTTTTATTTTCTCCTTGGTGGCTGAGGCTTGGTATCTTGCCCAGGAGGTTGGATTTAAGGAGAAAGAAGTTTAAAAAAAAAAAAAAAAAAAGGGAGAAGAGGTCAAGGAATGAGGATAAGTGCAGAATGGAAAGAGAAGTGATTCTCATGATTTGTATATGTGGCCTTGGAATTTAAGGGTTTATGTACTTTTTAGTTTTGCTATCATTAGTTTCTCTTTTCAGTTCCCTACTTAATATGTCTTTGTATTTTGGTATTATTGGCTCTTAAAATTCATTCCTTACCTTTATTTTTTATTTTTGCTTTCCTATGGTCATTGTTGCTATATATAGTTAATTTGCTGATGTTCTTGGTTATTTGCTTTATTTCTTTATCTTTTCACTTATTTATTGGCTCTTGTTGCCACATAGAATACGTATAAATGTGACTCTAGACTTTATTTTGGTTTCTACTTTGTTTCCATTTACATATTCTTTGCTTAGAGTCTAATACACTATAATGAGATAATAGTAAACATTTTGGCTACCAGTCTACCTAGAATTTTGTATGATGACTTTCCTGGGAAGGGCTAAGCATTCTATGGATATTGTTCCCATTAGTTCTTCTAGCCTTCCTTTTTTTATTTTTAAAAATTTTTTAATGTTTGTTTATTTTTGCAAGATAGAGACAGAGAGAGAGAGAGAGAGAGAGAGAGAGAGAGACAGAGAGACAGAGAGAACATTAGCAGGGGAGAGACAGAGAGAGGGAGACCCAGAATCTGAATCAGGCTCCATGCTCTGAGCTGTCAGCACAGATCCTGACATGAGGCTTGAACTCACAAACCGCTAGGTCATGACCCGAGCCGAAGTCAGATGCTTAACCACTAAGCCACCCAGGTGCCCCTTGTTTATTTATTTTTTAAAAAGTTTTTATTTATTTATTTTAAGAGAGAGAGAGCATGAGCAGAGGAGAGGCAGAAAGAGAGGATCCCAAGCAGGCTCTGCACTGTCAGTATAGAGCCTGATATGGGGCTGGAACTCATAAATGGTGAGATCATGACCTGAGTCAAAATTAAGAGTCCAATGCTTAGGGATGCCTAAGTGGCTCAGTTGGTTAAGCATCTGACTCTTGGTTTCAGCTCAGGTCCTGATCTCGTGGTTGGTGAGTTCCAGCCCCTCATCGGGTTCTGTGTTGATGGTGTGGAGCCTGCTTGGGATTCTCTGTTTCCTTTTATCTCTGCCCCTCACTTGAGCTCTCTCTCTCTCTCTCCGTCTCCCTCAAAATAAACTTAAAAAAAAAAAAAAAGTCGGACACTTAACTGACTGAGCCACTGAGGTGCTGCTATTTATTTACTTTTTTTTTTTAAGATTTTTTTTTTTTTAAACTAGGCTCCATGCCCAACGTGGGGCTTAAATTTATGGCCCTGAGATCGTACTGTACTCACTCTGTACTGACTGGGTCAGCCAGGTGTCCATTAAAAGATTTTATTTTTGGGGCGCCTAGATGGCTCAGTCTGTTAAGTATGGGACTTCGGCTCAGGTCATGATATCACTGGTCGAGAGTTCGAGGCCCGTGTCACACTCTGTGCTGATAGCTCAGAGCCTGGAGCCTGTTTCAGATTCTGTCTTCCTCTCTCTCTGCCTCTCCCCTCACTCATGCTCTGTATCTCTCTCTCTCTCTCTGTCAAAAACAAGTAAACATTAAACATTTTTTAAATATTTTCTTTTTAAGTAATTCTGCAAACCCAATGTGGGGTTTGAATGGACAACCCTGAGATCAAGAGTTGTATGCTCCACTGACTGAGCCAGCCAGGGGCCCCAGAATTAACCATTTTAAAAAGAACAATTCATTGGTGTTTATTACATTCATCATGTTTTGCAACCACCACCTCTATCTAGTTCTAAAACATTTTGATTACTCCAAAGTAAAACAGTTTCTCTTCATTTCCCTCCTTCCATCAGCCCCTGGAAACCAGCTGTCTGCATTCTGTATCTACAGATTGATCTATTCTGGATATTTTATATAAGTGGAACCATAACAATATGTAACCTTTTGTATATGTATATATCATAATTTGTTTCTTTACCCATTGAAGAACATTTGAACTGTTTCCACCTTTTGGATATCATGAATAATGCTACTGTAAACATGCATGTATGTGTCCTTGTTTTCATTTGTTTTGGGTATCTACCTAGGAGTGTAATTACAGGGCTATCTGGTAATGTATTATTGTTGTGATTCTTCCTGAACCATAGGGATCAAGCCAACATCTGCAGCTTCCACAGAGTGAGTGATTTGAGAGTTGTTGGCTGGGCTTACGTTGGGATTGAGAATCTTTTTCCTTTATATTTAACGTTTTGAGGAACTGAGTTCTTGTAACATACTGGTTTTATCATTTGCATTTTACTGATGGGGTAATTGAGGTACAGCATCTGCATGGTTTTAACTTCCTATCATCTTCAGAGCAAGTCAGTGATGGAACTGGGAATTTAAGACTCTTAATCATGTTCTTTGTCTAAGATGACCCATTTAAAGCCATGTTGCATTTACATGAAGCTGTTTAAAATGGGCTTCCTATATTTTATAATCTCTTGAAGGGATATTGTTCAGGTGGTATTAAGCAGATGTTCTTTTCCCATAGAAGACAAGAGGGAATGTGTTTTAATTGCAGCAGAAGGGATATAGATTACAAATTATAAAGAACTTCCTGACAACAAGATACTGGGATATTACCAAGGAAGGTTGTGAAGTATCTTCTTCAAAGACTTAGTAACTATCTTTGTAGGATGATTTAAACATGGGCTTATTAAGAAATGAAGGAGATGAGAAAGATGACTTGCTGAGGTCCCTGGTAACCAAACTCCAGGACATCGTTGTTTGATGGTTAATCAAAACAGTATCTCTGGCATTGCAATGAGTATATTTTCATTTTCTTTATGAAGAAATAATCAATAGAGACTAGGTAAATTGCTCAAGGTCTCCTGGTAAAATGGAAGATTAGCATTCTGAATCTTCTTGGCTTCCATGTTCAATGCTCACGGATGTGTTCTTTATCATAAATGAGTCTTTTCATGGCTATGTGATGTATTATTGTTGTGATTCTTCCTAAACCATAGGGATCAAAGCCAACATCTGCAGCTTCCATAGAGTGATTTGAGAGTTGTTAGCTGGATTTAGATTAGGACTGAGAATCTTTTCCTGTAAAAATTGTTTTGGTCTCCTGTTACACATGTAGAAATGGGAACACATTATCAATAACAGACTAAAGTAATAGATTCTTAATGGCTGTTTAGAAGGGCCAGATTAAAATTGCTTAAGGTGAAGGTGCACATGATATAAATGCATTTTTGGTTTGTAGTGCTTGGAAAAATAGAAGCCCAGATGGGCAAATGAACATTGGATTCTGCTCTAGAACATAAATATAAAAATACTCATTAAATGCAGTATTAAACTGCCAGTTTATTTACTGTTATTCTTTTTTTAATGTTTATTTTTGAGAGACAGAGCTTGAGTGGGGGAGGGGCAGAGAAAGAGGGAGACCTAGAATCTGAAGCAGGCTCCAGGCTTTGAGCTGTCAGAACCCGATGTGGGGCTTGAACTCATGAGCCTTGAGATCATGACCTGAGCTGACATAGGACGCTTAAGTGACTGAGCCACCCAGGTGTCCCAAAATTGCCAGTTTAAATGCTCAGCTCAGGAAATGCTAAAGTTAAGGTACTGAGAACATTAACACATTCACCTGACAATTTAGGGTCTACATTAAAGTATCTCATAATAAGTATCTATTATTAAAATCACCTTTTGAGGGGCGCCTGGGTGGTTCAGTCCGTTAAGCGTCTGACTTTGGCTCAGGTCATGATCTCACAGTTCGTGGGTTTGAGCCCCACGTCGGGCTCTGTTCTGACAGCTAGCTCAGAGCCTGGAGGCTGCTTCTGATTTTGTGTCTCCCTCTCTGACCCTCCTCTGTTCACGCTGCCTCTTTCTCTCTCTCTCTCTCTCAGAAAGAAATAAAACATTAAAAAATTTTTTAAAATGACCCTTTGAGGTCCATGGGTCATTAACTGGGAAGCTAAACTGGGAGAGGGTATTACCATTGGTAGGTTGCTTTAATGGAGAACATTATTATGTCTATTTTAGTTGAGCTATGAGAGCATTCATTTGTTCACTTCTCTGCTACTACAAATATCATCATATATATTTATTGAGCTTTCTTGAGTTGGCAACAGTTATTACCTCTGCAGGATAAAAGAGAGGGGAGCCAACTTTTGAATACTTACCATACACTGGGAATTTTATATTTGTTCCTCCATATAATATTCATAACAAACCTATAAAGTGCTATAAAGTGGACGGTGGTATCTCTATTGTAAAGGACAGGGAAAGTGAAACTTTTCCTTGCCAAAGCTTATACAGATGGTGAATGGCAATGCTGAGATGGAGAAGTTAGAGTCTTCTGTTTTAAGTTAGTATTCTTTTTTTATATTATCACTTCTTTTTTAAATTTTGTTTTATTTATTTTAAGTAAACACTGGGCTGCATGCCCAGTGTGGGTCTTGAACTTATGACCCTGAAACCAAGAGTTGCATGCTCTACCAACTGAGCCATCCAGGTGCCCCAAATTAAGTGTGTTCTTTGGAGGTGCCTAAGAGGTGGCTGTGAGAGTCAGGAAGAGTTTTGATTCTCTCACTTTGCTTAAACCAGAGCAGTTCTCTTTTTTATTTATTTATTTATTTATTTATTTATTTATTTATTTTTAATGTTTTATTTATTTCTAGGAGAGAGAGAGACAGCGTGAGCAGGGGAGGGTCAGAGAGAGAGGGAGTCACAGACTGAAACAGGCTCCAGGCTCTGAGCTGGCAGTCAGCACAGAGCACAGAGCCCGACGCGGGGCTCGAACCGCGAGATCATGACCTAAGCGAAAGTCGGACGCTTAACCAACTAAGCCACCCAGGCGCCCCCCAGCAGTTCTCTTTTTTATTTATTTATTTATTTATTTATTTATTTATTTATTTTTAATGTTTTATTTATTTCTAGGAGAGAGAGAGACAGCGTGAGCAGGGGAGGGTCAGAGAGAGAGGGAGTCATAGACTCTGAAACAGGCTCCAGGCTCTGAGCTGGCAGTCAGCACAGAGCCCGACGCGGGGCTCGAACCCACAAACCGCGAGATCATGACCTAAGCGAAAGTCGGACGCTTAACTAACTAAGCCACCCAGGCGCCCCCCAGCAGTTCTCTTTTATATGTTAGTGTTTTCACATAAGATTTCATTTGGGAAAAGGGTTCTGCTTCTTAAAGAAAAGAAAGACAACCTGGAAGGCCACTGAGGAATCATGAAAGAAAATTAGTTAAAAACATGAAGATTGAAAAGTGGCTAAATTACATTAACTGCCAGTCAGGAAATTATGTCAAAATTTTAAGTGACTTGATGTCCCAGCCGCATGTGCAGTGCAGTTATTCTGTCCTTAGGGAGTGTGGGATAGTGGGAAAAGAGCAGGCAGTCTAGAGTTGGAATCCTGGCTCAGCCCCTGGGGTGGCCGTGGGGGTTGGGAATACTTCTGTAAACGTTGTGTGCACAAACACCTCTCTTTCAAGAGTGGCTGTAAGGATCAAAAATAGCCTTCACCTTCAAGATGCCTGGCTCATAGTGGATACCCCTAAAATACTAGTTGTTGCTAAGATGATGATGTTGTTGATGGCTTTTCTTTTTTAAAGAATCTATTGACATTCTCCCACCCCCTTACCCCCCATATATCTGAAGAGCTTATTCCATACCAAGGATGGGCAGTCCTTTACCTCTGTATGTACCTCATTATGGTGTTTAGCATGTGTACTTTGGATAGTCTTTGAACTGTGCATAATTACTTATTCATGGATGCATCTATTGTTGATGAAAAGAGAAAACCTGAACTTCGCTAAGTTCATTTTCGTTGAACTGGAAAGAAAGAAGCAGTAGTGGAAAGGAATCTCATACAATGAATTGAGAAACTTCGGCTTTTGTCTTAGAGCTACCATTAGTGAATCTTGTAACAATGGACAGGTGAATTTAACTTTGTCAGATCTTATGTTCAAAATGATGTCTAAGTCACTTTTAATTCTGTATATTCATTGTTTGACCAGAAAGGTTAAAGATACTTTATTTTCATTGCCAAAATTTTAAAAATTTGCAGCAGTACTTTTGGAGAAGGAGCTTTATGCTGACCTGAGTTGGCAGGCTTTCATTTCTGCTTATTGAGTATGATCAGGGCAATATTTTATATGGAAGGATATTGTATATTAGAGCAGAACTGAAACAAAGAACAATTGTAAGGAAGCTAATGTGAGATTATCATTTGTTCTGGATGATAGTTGGATTCTTCAAACCCATAGCACTTTGTACTTCCTTATGTGTAGTACTTGACACATTTCAGTATGGTAGCTATATAGTTACAGTATACAACAGTTGCAGACTCCTCACTAAACTGAAAGCTCTTTGAGGATTTGTTTACCTTTCTGTCACTGTCACTACAATAGTGCTACATAGTATACTCTCCCCAAAATATACTAAATGGGGGGAAATTTGATCAGAGTCAGCAGACATATGTGGAAAATGGCTTCTGCCTAAATACACTAAAAACACTAAATACTGTGTTAAATTTATTGACTCTCCTGATGGTATGTGATAATATAGAAAACCCCAGTAAAGTAAGAAAAGCACATGTTTTATAGCTTTGAACACCAACTTTACAATGTCGGTAAACTTTAGCAACTCACTGTTTGATTATGGACAAGCAATTTCACATTGAGCCAGTTTTTGTCTGTAAAATGGGAATGAGGTAGGAGGGGGCTTTAGAGATAGAATATATAAAACATTAGCACTCACTAAAAGTGGTAATAGCTACCACAAAATGGATGTTTTAAAAATTATCAACCGTACATTTTGCACTTATGCTTGAAGGAGTAGTATATTTTCAGAGAAGTTTGTTTGCTTTGCCTTGAATATGTGGGAGAATTATCCCCTCTAGCAGTTTTCTTTTTTTTTTTTTTTTTTTAAATGTTTTTATTTATTTCTAGGAGAGAGAGCGAGAGACAGCGTGAGCAAGGGAGGGTCAGAGAGAGAGGGAGTTACAGACTGAAACAGGCTCCAGGCTCTGAGCTGGCAGTCAGCACAGAGCCCGACGCGGGGCTCGAACCCACGAACCGCGAGATCATGACCCAAGCGAAAGTCGGACGCTCAACCGACTAAGCCACCCAGGCGCCCCCCCTCTAGCAGTTTTCTGCTGAAAAGAAATCTTTTAGCATTTCTTCCTCTGTAGGCCCCCAGGATAGTTCATGGAGGAGGCATTTGGGATCTGAGAATAGCTGCTGAAGACCTTGCATTTGTGCGTATCTCTTTAGAATGCTGCTTCTGTATTATACTGTCCTCTTTTTTTCACTCTCACTGAATGATCCTGTCTCAGCTACTATATATTACATGATAAACATTTGTCAGATTTGCCCCAGTCAGAAAATATTCTATACCTGCCATCCTGTTTGGCACTTAAAAGATTTTTTTGATGCTCTCTATGATAGAGTGATAATAGGTGAAGTAGGGAAGTTGCAGGGCAATACGTAGTATATAGAACCTCATTTTGATACACAAAACAAAAACTATTAGATGCCTACATGTTTGTCTAAGCAGTGAGTTTGCATAGTTATCTCAGGAGGGTATGGGAGGGAGACAGACTATTTTTCACTTGTTACTGAGCAGCATATGTTACCTTTTTTTTAAAAAAATGTAAGTTAGGGGCGCCTGGGTGGCTTAGTTAAGCGTCCGACTTTCACTTTGGTCATGATATCGCGGTTTGTGGGTTCGAGCCCCGCGTCGGGCTCTGTGCTGACTGCCAGCTCGGAACCTGGAGCCTGTTTTCATAGTCTGTGACTCCCTGTCTCTCTGACCCTCCCCTGCTCACGCTGTCTCTCTCTCTCTCTCTCTCTCTCTCTCTCTCCTAGAAATAAATAAAAAAACATTAAAAATTAAAAAAAAAGTAAGTTAAACTTTTTGAGATAATAGTAGATTTACATGCAGTTTTAAGAAATAATGGTGTGAGGGAGAGATCAAGTGTACCCTTTACCCAGTTTCCCCCAATTTTAACATCTTACCAAAACAGGATATTGCCATTGAAACAAGGTACAGAACATTTCCATCACTACAAGGATCTCCCCTGATGCCCTTTTATAGCCACACCCACCCCCAAATTATAATGATCAAACAGTGCAATGGGTAAAGTTGCAGTAAAGCTTTATGCAGAGAATCAAGGGAAAATACCCACAGGAGAAGGTGGCCCACCTCCTACCTCCTTCATGCTACCTGTAACCCCCCTAGGCAACCGCTAAACTGTTATTGTTTTTTTAAGAATTTTATGTAGATAGGTCAAATACAATCTAAAAAAGGATGTTATGTAAATAGAATCATATGTAACCTTTTGTTTTATTATGATTATTTTTTAGATTTTATTCTTAAGTAATCTCTACACTCATGTGGGGCTCAAACTGACAATCCTGAGGTCAAGAGTTGTATGTACCCTCTACTGATTGAGCCAGCCAGGTGCCCCTGTATGTACCTATTTATTTAGTTAGTTATAAAAAGTTTTTTTTTTTTTAAGTTTATTTATCTATTTTTCAGAGAGAGCATGAGGACGAGCAGGGTAGGGACAGAGAGAGAGAATCCCAAGCAGGCTCCATGGTGCCAGCACAGAGCCCAACGTGGGGTTCAAACCCACAGACCATAAGATCATTACCTGAGGGATTGGCCTTTCCACTCCACCTAATTCCCTGGAGATTCAGCCTGGTTGCCTGAATCAATCAATACAGTTTCTTTCTTTTTAATTGCTGAGTAGTAGTTCACGTTTTGAATGTTACATAATTTGTTTCATCGTTTGTCCATTGAAGAACGTCTGAATTTTTCTCCAGTTCCTGACTATTAAGAATAGAACTGGGCGAGGGGTAGGGGGGTGCCTGGGTGCTCAGTCGATTGGGCGTCTGACTTCAGCTCAGGTCATGATCTCTCCTTGGGTTCAAGCCCTGCGTAGGGCACTGTGCTGACAGCTCAGAGCCTGGAGCCTGCTTTGGATTCCGTGTCTCTCTCTCTGCCCCTCCCCCACTCACACTCTCTCAAAGTAAATAAAGACATTAAAAAAAAAATAGAACTGGGGCACCGGGGTGGCTCAGTTGGTTAAGTGGCCAACTTTGGCTCAGGTCATGATCTTGCGGTTTGGGAGTTCGAGCCCCACGTCAGGCTCTGTGCTGACAGCTCAGAGCCTGGAGCCTGCTTCAGATTGTGTATCTCCCTCTCTCTCTGCCCCTCCCCTACTCATGCTCTGTCTCTCAAAAATAAATAAGTGTTAAAAAAAAGAATAGAACTACTGTGAACATTTGTGTACAAGTTTTTGTGTAAGTTTTGCATTTCTCTGGGATGAATGCCTGAGAGTGGAGTTGCTGGGTTGTATGGTATGTCTTCTTTAAATTAAAAAAAAGAGGGAGAAATTGGGATGCCTGGGTGGCTTAGCCTGTTAAGTGTCCGAATTTGGCTCAGGTCATGATCTTGCGGTTCGTGAGTTCGAGCCCTTTGTTGGGCTCTGTGCTGACAGCTCAGAGCCTAGAGCCTGCTTCAGATTCTTTGTTTCCCCCTCTCTCTGCCCCTCTCCTGCTCACACTCTGTCTCTCTAAAAAAATAAACATTTAAAAAAATTAAATAAAATTACAAATCATAACTAACACAGCCATCTAGGAGGCAAGTAATCGTTAGCTCTGGTGAGGTTAACCCCTTTTATGGATAGGTAGGTTGAGGCATGGATGTCAGGGAATCTGCCTAAGGGTATATAGCATGAGTCACTGTGTTCTGATTCAGATTCATTTGAATTTATTCATTCTCTCTTCTGAATCAACTTTATAATTATGACCTCCTAGATATGAGGACACAAAAAAGAATTTTTCTGTATCTGAGGTTTAATGTCTGTTCCGTAGAAGCAGTGTGTATAGTGGTTAGAGCATGCCCTTTGGCAACTGATTTGGATTTTGAATCTCTCCTCCACATGGACAAATCATTTAACCCCTCTAAGCCTCAGTGTTGTGATTCACAAAATGAGATGGAGATGATAGTACCTGTCTTCATAGTGCCATTGTGTGAAATAAATGAGATAATGTATGAAAGTGCTTAGCCCTGCCAGGTGTGTAGCAGATGTTCAATGAATGTTAGATAAAAGAATTGCTTTAAATATATGTTATGTTCTGCCACTTGTGTTTATCAGTTGGCCATAATTGGATAAATACTCGGATTTTTCTGCCATGTACTTAAAAGGCTTTAAGATCACTGTTTACTTTTGAAGTAAAGATGCTTTGAATGCTACTTTAAATTTAGTCTTATATGTAATTATTTAAAAATAGGAAGTAATGTTGACTTGTATTTATTATAGTATTAAGTTATATGAAAATATTTTAAAATTTCTCCAGCTTCATATTTTCTCAGGTTCATTCATAGAAAAATGGGAAGTGATTCTCAGCTATTGATTTCCTCTCTTTAATTTGCCCCCCCCAAAAAACATTACTTTCCATAATTTGTTTAATGTTTATTTTTGAGAGAGAGAGAGAGAGAGAGTGTGTGTGTGTGTGTGTGTGTGTGTGCAAGCAGAGGGAGGGACAGAAAGAGAGGGCGACGGAAGATTTGAAGTGGGTTCTGCGCTGACAGCAGTGAGCCCACTGCGGGGCTCAGACTCACCAACCATAAGATCAGGACCTGAAGTCAGATGCTCAACCTACTGAGCCACCCAGGCGTCCCATCCATATTTTCTTCGTAGCTTATTGAGTACTTGAAAGTATCTTCAATTTTTTTTTAATGTTTATTTATTTTTGAGAGAGATTGTGCAAGCCAGGGAGGGGCAGAGAGAGAGGGAGACAACAGAATCTGAAACAGGCTCCAGGCTTGGAGCTGCCAACACAGAGCCTGATGCGGGGCTCGAACCCACGAACCATGAGATCATGACCTGAGCCGAAGTTCGACACTGAACCAACTGAGCCACCCAGATGCCCCTAAAGTATCCTTAATTTTTTTTTTTCAAAAACGAATTTTAATTTTTAATCTTTAATTTGATTTAACATTGCTTTTAGTACGATGCTGACCCCAGCTGTGTGGAAAGGGCCCTGAAGATGTTCGTAGCAGCACAGCCCTGTGGGTCTTCGGTTCTGGAGGCTCCAGGGCAGCCAGTATTGCTTCGTTAGGTACATTCCTTAGGCCTTTCTGTGTGAGTGCAGAACACTCTACGTACTTGTCCACCTTCTGGTCACGGGCCAGCTTTTCAGCAGTCTCTGGAGTGATAGGCTTCTGTTTGTGTTTGGCAAGTTTCTCAGTCAGAGACAGGTCATCTCGGAGATCAGTTTGGGTCCCAACAAGCAAGAAATGAGTCTTTGGACAGTGGTGAGTTATTTCAGGCACCCACTTCTTCACATTTTCAAATGAGGATGGAGAGACCACTGAAAAACAGACTAGAAATGCATCTGTTTGTGGATAACTCACTGGTCATAATCCGTCGTAATCCTCTTGCTCTGAAGTATCAAAAAGTCCAAGAGTATGTGGCTCTCCACCAATCATAACTGTGACTGCATAGTTGTCAAAAACAATCAGTACATGGTCCGATGGAAATTTGTTTATTGTGTAGGATATCATGAGGCGCGTTTTACCAATGGCACCATCGCCCACAACAGACACTTCCTTGTCTGCATTGCTGAAACAGTTTTGTATCCACTTTAAATATTTCATATTCAGTGATGACCTCAGCTTCTCCACCAGGGCATTAGTAGCACTCCTAAATTTTTAATTACGTAATCACATAAGCTTCTTGAAGGCAAGGATGTTCAGTAAAGTATTCTCAGTGCCTAAAATAGTGCTGAGTACATAGTAAATGTTCAACAAACATTTCTTGGCTGTCATTGCTTTTGCATCCTTCTCCTCCCGTTTTTAAGAAATTTTTAAAGTTTATTTGTCTATTTTGAGTGAGGGGGGGCGGAGAGAGAGAATCCCAAGTAGTGTGTGCACTGCAGTGAATTCATGAAACCGTGAGATCGGACCTGAGCCCAAACTGAGAGTCAGTCACTTAACCGAGAGCCACCCAGGTGGCCCCTTCTCCTCTCCCTTCTTTAAGTGTTTTTTATTCAGAAAGTTGGGGAAATGGAATCCATGTACTAGTCAGAGCTTAGAATGGCTAGGTTCTTAAATCCAGTAACTTATTTTGATTGGCTGAGAGATGTGATTGGCAAGATGGAGGAGCATCTGGACCTTTTACCATAAGAGCTCTACATTTACTAATTTGACTTCTTTTCCTGAAGGCTTGAGGGAAATTTTTTCTTTCCCTATTCTAGTCAGCCAAGAACCTGACCTGGGCTGACTCTAACATTGGAGCACACTGAACACAGTATCTATCGCCTGAGCCGAGGACTGGGAATCAAGTTCTGATACTATCTGAAGAAAAAGCCTGAATTCAAATCCTGCTTTGGCTACTGACTCCTCTTGCATTTCTTAACCACTTCCAGGTTTTATTTTTCTTAAATAATCTATTCTCAATAATCTCAGTAATCTCATCTGTCCTGGGGTTTGTGAAGATTCTTGGTTAATGTTCTCCAAGCTTTTTACACTACTTTGCTGTGGCTCCAGGGGTCTGCAGGAATCCTGCAGGCCATGTGTTCTTGTGTAGAGGAGAGTTAAACTTCTTTTTCCCAAAGACTGTGCAGAAAACAGAAAGATGTGATCCTTCATGATTTGAAATCCGCTCTACTTCAGCCTCCTTGTATTGTGGGTGGATGAAAGGTATGTTGTTGCCAAAGTCATTAGGCCTGTTTGCCTGAGGCAGTTGGGGTCATTTCCCAGTTCTGGGGTTAAGCCGTTCTTACCTCTGAAATTTCTTCCATCAAAAGCTACTCTTTTTTCTTTGCTTACTAATAGAAAATCTCTTGCCATTTTTGTGCATTTAAGGCTAACCTTCCTCGCTTCTTGATCCTGTTGACAGTTTGGGACTCAAAAATTGAGCTTCACTTTCTTGTTGGTTCATTGGTTTCCTTACTTGAGCTCTTACTTGAGTTTCCAGGGGTTCGTGTTCTCAGGGCACAGTGTCCCTGAATAGTTTACAGATAAAACTTCATTCCTTTTTTTGTTACCCTTCTGAGGTAAGTGGCAATAAGGAAAATTGTCAGTCTCAAATTTGGAACTTACGGCTTTCCGTTTCCAGTTTTGATCACACTCTGTTTTTGAGTACAAACTCTGCCGTGTTTCAGACATTAGGTCACGTTGTTTTTACTTTAGGAAGCCCTAGTAAGCAAACTCTGCAACAGGAAAGCTGGTGCTTTTTCCTCCTCGTTATGATAAGAACAGTAATTAGAATTTATTTAGTTTTGCATCTTCAAAGCGTTTTATAAAGCTGTGAGCCTGTTTGTAATATACCCTGTAGAGGTGTGCCTTATTCTGAGTTGATATATATAAAAACCATTGGGGGTGATGGTGGATATGAGAACAAAAGAGAGGTCATATTGCTTGCTTACCTCTTGGTAAATTTGGGCTGACACCTGTGTACCGGGTACTCAATTCATTATTACCTCTTAGCCTGATTTTCTAGATGGAGACAATTGTATTTTAGAGTTTTATAATTCAGAACATAAATGTGCATATCTTCAGTAGGGGGACAGGTTCTATTAGCGTTTTATCTCTCGGCTTTTGGTTCTTATAAAGGATCCGTGTATAATTTTGATTGTATTGGTTTTGATTCTCTCAATTTGTTTGCTTCTAATCTGTCAGGTGGTTAATTAGAGGCACTGTCTGATTCTGCTTCATGGCTCCTGTAGTTTCCTCTGGACTCTCTCAGAACAGCAGGTGCCAGACTTCTTTGTACCAACTCCCGTTTATTGTGCACTGTCCTTATTGTTAGTGCCTAACTTGGCTTTTACTTCCAAAAGTAGTAACTCTGCCTTGAACTTTTTGTAACCCATTTCTTCTAATGTACTCCAAGGACACTATTCCTTTAAGTTACAAAAAGGGTGTTATTACTTTCAGTTTGTACATGGAGAAAAATGAAATTCAGCACCCGTGTGATTTGTTAAAGATTATATAACAACTCAGTGGTGAGAATCAGTCATTGAAGCTTCTTACCTCTTTGTCTTATCTTTACCTAATAAATCACATCACCTTTGTATCTGGCACTTTCAAGCCCAAGAATATAATACCTCCTATTGCCTTCCGTGCTCTCAGAATATCCACTGCCTCTGTACTTTGTTCTGAATATGCTGTCTTTCAAATATGAAGCTGCCAGCCCTGGAACTGACACAGCCCTTGAGCCACATCCTGTGGTCAAAACAAGTCACAAGGTCGGCCTGTATTCAGGGGATGAGAAATATGTTATCCCTTGATGGGTGAGGCAGCATGGGAGTAGAGTAGGAAAGATTTGATGGCAATTGTCTTTGGAGAGAGTCTAGAAAAGGCTAGTAGACTAAGTTGGTTATAGAGAATCTTCATTTTGAACTCTGGCAGTGCAAGGAGGTCACTAGCACTTGTGCCCTGCCATATGGATGAGAAAGGGTTGGCATGAGACCATACATGTAAGAGTCCCCTTCTTTTCTCAGATGTGTTTATGTTATAGTTCATGTTTGACAAAAGAGTATGCACAAGTTTGACTGAGTATGCAGAATCACATCTTCTGTTGCTTAATGTTTTCAAGATTTATGTTCTGGCCTAGCAGCCAGACAAAAGTAAATTTGCTGTGGCATCTCTCTCTCTCTATTTCCTGTTGATAAGTAACTTTTCTTTGATGGAGTTGGGTCATGGTGTAGGGTAAATACATAGTAGCTGGATTTTGTGATACAGTCTCATGTGGTTATTTTATCAAATTCAGAGTCCTTTCTGGTCAAAGAGTTTGGAGTCCTTTTTTTCTCTCAAAAATTATGCATTGATGTAAAGAAAGGGGTGAGAATTTTTTCATTTTCCTTGCTGTCATTCTTTAATTTTATTCTCCTTTGAGGAGATGAACATTACAAATATAAAGCAAGCAGATTTCCAATTGATTCTGTAAGGCAGTAAAACAATTATTGAGAGGCTAATACATGTGAGGCTAGTAAATTACTAGAAGTGAGACTGACTAGGAAGTTCTATCTCAGGCACTATGGAGTTTTCTGTAGTAATTAAGAATCCATACTCTGGAGCCGGACTGTCTGGATTTGAATCCTGAATCCACCACTGACAGTATGACTTGTTCCCTTGGGACCTCTTAAACCTGATGGGGTGGCTATGAGAATCATAAATTATTTTATGTAAAGTGCTAAGAACAGTGCCTGGGACATGAAAAGCACTGTGAGAGTGTTAGGTATTGTTGTTTTAACCATTACCTTGTGGCTTTATTTCATTTTTTTAAAGATGTCAATACTCAGATCTTTTATATGAAATGGTTTGAAGACTGCTGCAATGGGCAGTTTCATTTGCCTAGAAGAATTTGTATTAAATTTAATTTGTCTGATATTTTTTATTTTTCTTACTGCTATTTTATCTTATTTTTTATTTAAAAAAATTTTTTTTAATGTTTTATTTATTTCTGAGAGAGAGAGAGAGAGAGAGAGCAAGGGAGGGTCAGAGAGACAGGGAGACACAATCCGAAACAGACTCCAGGCTTTGAGCTGTCAGCACAGGACCCAATATGGGGCTCAAACTCATGAGCCTTGAGATCATGACCTGAGCCGAAGTCGGATGCTTAACCACCTGAGCCACCCAGATACCCCCTTACTGCTATTTTAATATTTATTTTTATTTACTTTGAGAGAGATAGAGAGTAAGTGGGGAAGGGGCAGAAAGAGAGGGAGACAGAATCCCAAGCAGGCTCTGCACTCTCAGCACAGAGCCCGATGTAGGACTTGAGCTCACAAAACTGTGAGATCATGACATGAGCCGAAATAAGAGTCGGAAGGTTAACTGAACCATCCAGGTGCCCCTCTTACTGCTATTTTAGTTTTAACTTTTCATCATGGAATGAAATTATTATTCTAGCACAAGTATTGGCATTCTAGAATAGTGAGCACTTTTCATTTGGTAAATCTTTTAATCCTCATGGTAACCCTATTATATACATACTGTCAGTGGTCACATTTTATTGGTGAGGAAACTCAAGTATAGGCTGGTTAGGGAACTCTTTCAAGAAACCAAGAAACCTTATTTTACCAAGAAATTGACAGTTGGGATTCAATTGGCCAGTCTGATTTCAGGGAACATACACCACTATACTGTGCTATCTCTTATTTAGAAATTATGGGTTAAGAAATTACTTAAGATTTCTCTATCTAGATGTAACCACATTTATCACTTTGGCATATTTTAGGGTATCTTTTATTTTTTTAAGTATTTCTTTATTTATTTATAAGTATGCTCCACATGGGGCTTGAACTCATGACCCCTGAGATCAAGACCTGAACCAGGATCAAGAGTCAGATGCTTAACCGACTGAGGCACCCAGGTGCCCTGCCCCTAGAATATCTTTTAGAAGTCCATACACAGTACGTACACAATTCAGGTAATGGTTGAAGTTTTTCTGCTTCCAGCAGTGCTTGCCTTCAGAATGTGTTACCTGTGTCTACCTGTTCTAGATTGGTGATGCTTTGCTGGAACTTTCTTGCCCACCTCTAAGCTCAGTCTAGACTAGGAGTCAGGCAAAGCTGTATGGAAGCATTCTAGTCTGGTTGCTGGCTGTGGTGCTCACATTTTGGATTTTGGATTTGGATCCTATATAGTGTCATTTGAAGTGTCCTAAAATGTCTTGTAAAAACTCCTATTAATGAAAACAAAGCTGCCAATTGTAGAAAACTGTGTATATTTCCACCTACGTAGAGTTTCTAAAGAGTACTGGGCCACTTTTAGGCCTCTAATTAAAGGCCTGACATTCTGTTGCTAATTTTCCAGTTGTTGGGAGAGCTTTACTTATGCAAGTAGTCCTAGATTTAGTATTTAAAGAACTTTTTTTTTCTTTAAAGAATTAACCTTGGGATGGATCCTCTATATTATGGAATATGTGTTGGTATTACACAGTTGATTGGACCCCTAGACTGCCTTATAGTGTATAGTGGAAACAGATGCAGACACTCAAGAAATGAGGTGATGGGACTCATTTTAACAGTCCTTTCCAGGTCTCTTAGTTTTCTGATTCACACCCCTGGAATGCTGTTGGAAGGTAGGATTTGGGGTCTGAATTTTTAGCCAGGTTGCAGATATACTTCTGAGTTGGTTCTGTTCTTATTTTTATGAGTGAGAGAGAGAGAGAGAACAAGTGGGAGAGAGGGGCAGAGGGAGAAAGAGAGAACGAGAGTGAGAGCGAGAGTGAGAGAGAAAGCGAGAGAGAGAGAAAATCCCAAGCTGGCTGCATACTCAGCGTGGAGCCCATTGCAAGGGCTGGATCCCGCGACTCTGGAATCATGACCTGAACCAAAATCAAGAGACACTCAACTGACCTAGCCACCCAGGCATCCCTGGTTCTGTTTTTTAATTTACTTCACTTTTGTAGAGGTAGCTCAAATCTCATTTAATCATTTTTGCTACACAAATATACTTTATCTTCCTGAGTACTTTTTACTTTGTTGCCTGGTAATAATAGCCTTTGAACTATTTCTTAGAAAAATCTGCTACTCTTGAGAATGGTGGCATCTCAGGTCTCCGGGGTTGGCTGTCTTGTTTGGTGAGGGAGACCTTGGTGAGCCCTGAGGAGTGTTCAGTGCTAATGACAGCAGCAACAGCAACACTTTGGATGTTCCACCACTCTTTTTGTGTTGGAGCCTCACCACAACCTGATGAAGTTGATATTGCCATCCCTGTTTTACAGAAAAGGAAACTAAGTCTCAAAGGGTTTAAGTCACTTGCCTTAAGTCCTCTAGGGAGAAGGTAAAGTTGCTGGCATTAGATAGTCAAACTGCTAGGGGAACCTTTAAGTCTAACTTTTAGTTCCCACTGGGTTGTGGCGTACTCTCTAGGTGATTTTTGTTGGTAGTGATTAAGTACAATTATGTCCTAGAATTAAGAAGAGCAAGTCTTTAAAGGTGGTTTATCTTCCCATCTTTTATCAGTCATGTTATGTGGGGGAGGTGGTTTTGTACACGTTTCAGTGTGTCCTTCTGGTTCTCCTTGCATAAGGCTTTGGGTGACCGAGAATTGATTCTGGGGACTGTGTAATGGCATCACAAAGACTATTCTTGGCACCCTTTGTCTCAGCCTGCTTTAAGGGACAGATTGGGAAACTTGTTTCTTCCTCCTTTTTAAAAAGAGGAATGAAAAACACACTTGACTGGCACTTCCTCCTCAGCAACGGGGCCTGTCTAACTTCAGTCTGATTTAGCTCCTTTTGTTCCTTATAGAGAACAAAGTAAAATCTCTTCTCAGGTAGCTGTAAGGAGTGTAAGTCTCTTATCCTTTTAAAGAAACAGAGCAAATATTTTTCTTCAGACAAAAGAGAAACTGTGCAATTGTTTTAGGCCCTTTGACTTCCTGGCATCAATCCAACTTTCTCTTGTTTGAACTTTTAGTGTGTCTAGATCCTTGGGAATTGATAAATAAACTCTTTGGTGAGCCCAAACCTGAGTTTTTCGTTTTCTTGATAACTGATATTTGTAGTAGCTCTTTCCTCTTCCGATTCCTGTAGGAACTTCAGGTCATATCACAGTTTCCTGACTCATACGATGTTTGTGACCTATATTTTCTAACTCTTGAGTTACACAGGTTCAGAAGGTCAGATTTTTTTTTTTTTTTTGGTATGAATTGGACTGCTGCTATTTTCACCACATTATAAGATTGTAAATGGTTTACTTATTTAATTTTTAAAGTTTAATATTCTGAGAGAGAGAGAATGCTCGTGCGTGAGCCGGGACAAAGAGAGAGAGAGAGAGAGAGAGAGAGAGGAAGGGAGGGAATCTCAAGGAGGCTTCATGCTGTGAGCGCAGGGCCTGATGCAGGGCTCAATCTCACTAACCCACAAAATCATGACCTGAGCCGAAATCAAGAGTCTGACGTTTAACTAACTGAGCCACCCAGGTGCCCCAAGATTATAAATAGTTTAAATGTATTTCTGTGAAAGTACTTTTATGTTCCACTCTTAAGACAAGGGGCCCTCAAAACTCATTAAAAATTTTTTTAAATGTTTATTTTTGAGAGAGAGAGAAAAACCAGCATGCAAGCAGGGGGGAGGCAGAGAGAGAGGGAGACACAGAATCTGAAGAAGGCCCTGGGCTCTGAGCTGTCAGCAGAGAGCCTGATGCAGGGCTCAAACTCAAGAATGTTGAGATCATGACCTGAGCAGAAGTTGGATGCTTAACTGACTGAGCCACCCAGGTGCCCCCAAACTCATTTCTTACGAGTTTCTCTGTATTAGGTAAAGGAATTATAGGCTCAAAAATATTAGACTCATTAAAGGGTTAAGATGAACTAATGGGAATTATATTTTTGGCACCTTCCTGGTTAGTAATTATTCAGCTGTGTGGCAGTTTAACTTCCAGACCTTTGGTACTAAACTGTGAGTTGTCAGGGTCACCAAGTAGATTATTTCCTTCCAGTTATTTCATCCTTAGTTTATTCAAGGAGGTTGGCCTGCAGCATGCTGACATTTTCAGTGTCTATGTATTTGTGTTGTGCACTAATGAGGGATGAGAGATGTACCGTGAGGATACAGGCTAGAGTTTGTTCCTTCATCACTCCTTAGGGAACTTTGCAGTGTGTGTCTAGGAACTTGGACTTGTGTCTTTCTGTAGAATCTTTATGGCTTTTTATATTTTAATATGCCAGGAAGAAAACTCCTCTCAGCACAGGCTATAAATATTTTCCCTTCTGTGTTTGGATACATCTAGTTGTATACTTTTCAGATTGTAACCATTTGTGAAATGTAAAAAGCCCATTGTTGTTTCACCCTTACAGTAAGCATTTATTACTTATTAAATTTAAAAAGTGAAAAGAACACTACAGAGTGTGAACAGGGGAGGAGCAGAGAGGGGGGGGGCAGAGGATCCAAAGTGGGCTCTGCGCAGACAGCAGCGAGCCCGATGTGGGGCTTAAACCCACAGGCTGAGCTGTGAGATCATGATCTGAGCTGAAGTCTGATGTTCAACTGACTGAGCCACCCAGGCGCCCCTAGTTATTTTATTTTTTATATTTCTTTTATATCACTGTTCTCTAAGATCTTTGGGATCATACTGTATATGTAATTTTGTATTCTGCTTTTTACACTATATTTTTTCACATCATTAAATATTTTAAAAATAAATTTTGGGGGCACCTGGGTGGCACAGTTGGTTGAGCATCTGATTCTTGATTTTGACTTAGGTCATGATCTCATGGTTTGTGAGATTGAGCTAACAGTGTGGAGCCTGCTTGAGATTCTCTCTTCCCTTCTCCCTCTGCCCCTCCCCTGCTCACAAGCCCTCTCCTCTCTCTCTCTTTCTCAAAATAAATAAACATTTTAAAAAAGAATTTTAAAAATAGATTTTGGAGGCACCTGGGTGGCTCATTCAATTGGTTAAACATCTGACTCTTGATTTCAGCTCAGGTCATGATCTCGCAGTTTGTGAGTTCAAGCTCCTCAGTTGGCCTCTGACAGCTCAGAGCCTACTTGGGATTCTCTCTGCCCCTCCCCTGCTCAATCTCCCTCTTTCTTTCTCTGTCTCTCTACAGTAAATAAACTTAAAATTTTTTTTTGAATAGGTAATGCATTTCAAAAATAAAAGTGACACAAAACGAAAACATTTGACAAGTCTTGTTTCCATATTTGTCTCCATTCATTCTCTCCATTTAGCCCCTAATAAGTGACCATTAATTTCTTATTCAAAAAGTAGCATTACTATGCATATTGCTTTGTACTTCGCTCTCTCCCCTATTAGCAATATTTTATTTTGGAGATTTCTTGTTATCAGGACCCAGAGAATCTTCCTTACTGTAGATTAGTTATCTAGTCCCCTTTTTACATTGATGCTTGAGTTCCCAGTTTTTTGCTATTACAAACAGTAAGACAGAAGTAGTAATTAAAGGGGGAAAAAGTGTTTGTTCTGCTTCAGTTATTAAGGAAAAGTTCTTTCCAAAGGAATGCCAGCTAATGTAGAAGTAACGATGGAATTTGAGAATCTACATTTTTTTCAGCTCCTAAAGGAATTAATTCAAGAGGGAATCATCAGTGACTACTAAACCATTAAGCAAAAAGTTGAGAAGGAACAGATATTCACTTGATGCCAAATATTAGCCATAGATGGCTAATTATAAAGGGGAGGAATATAACTTTATAAAGAGAGCTCTGGCAGTTACAAACTACAAAGTAGTCATATTTTGCCAAATGATCACATAATTTTCCAAGTCCCACTACCTCAGACAACCTGATGTGTGCCACCTAATGGGCTTCATCATGGCAAAGGGTGGGGCGTGGGAGGTGGTACACAGATAGCATCACCTGTGAAGCATTATTGCCAAAAGTACTTAACCTGAATCTAATTCGTGTTTTAGACCTAACCATCTGTTTATAGTAAATGTGAGGGATAGAGAGGTAAGCTAAATAGTACTGTGAAGAAACAATCAGACAAAACTAGGATGTAAGACAGTCTCCAGGTCACCTGTCCTGTGCTTTTCAAAAGCTTGAGAATAAGTAAACATAAAACCAACCAAAGCCAAATTTGGAAGCCATTTTAGAATAAAAGAGACTAAAGAGACATAACATCCAAACTAATTGCTTGAGTTTTTATTGGATTTTGGGTTTTTTTTAAGCTGACTATTAAAGACTTTTTTTAAATAGTTGGGGACACTTGAATGAAGATCGAGTATTAGGTGATAGTCAGTGTACTTAATGGCATTCTGATTATAAAGTCAAACACCCTTATTCCCTGCACATACACAGTGACGCAGATAAGGTTAAAGCACCTTGATGCCTGATGAAATGGTACAGAAAAAAATAAAACATGTATATAGTGTGTCCGTAGAGACAGATAAAGCATATGTGACCAAATGTTAACAATTCTTGAGTCTAACTGGTGAATACTGTGTGTTTATTGTACTGTTTTTTCAACTTCTCTACACATTTGAAATGTTCCATAACATTTGATGAAACAGTACTACAGTGAATAACATTTTATGTGTATTCTTCTGAAATGCCATTTTATTGGGTTGCATATTCCATTGTACAGAGGAGCCACAATTCTTTAATTGTTGCATGTGTGTGTATTTTGCTGCTAGTTGACTTTTTTCTTTTTTTTTTTTTTTTTGGTGATAGTTTATGCCCTTATAGCTTGTGGTGGATGAGAAAAAGGAACTGAAATTTTTTTCTTCTCTTTCCTCCTCTCTCTACTACTCTGGAACTTCTGTGGAGAAAGAAAACAAGAGTGAGAAAGATACCCCCAAAGTAGTCCTTATGCACATGCTTTTAGGGAGAAGATAGAGTTGAAGCTGCTGCATAAGAACCAGACCTCAAGTGATAAATAGCCTCTTAGAATTGGTTACCTGTCCTTTGGTTTGGAGGCGGCCCAAGTGCTAAGGAGGGGGCCTGGTAGCTCGAGAGGCAGTGTGGCACAGAAGTGGAGGGCAGGTGCTATGTTTTGTTTTTGACAGGGTTTTAGACCTTTTTATTTGTAACAAAAGTTCTTGCCTGATAAAATAACAACAGAGTAACTGCTTTAGAGAATGGCTTATTCTTTAGATACAAGGCTGAGCTACTGAGGGTATGAAAGGAATTTAAGGACGAAATATTTTTGGACAAAAAAAGTTCTGGGAGAAAGGTCTTTCCTGAGAAACTATCATTAAATATATATTATATATATACATACACACACATAATATATATATATTTGTATATATATAAAACTTTCCTCTTTGAGCTAGAATCATGTTTGCAGTGGGAAGCTTCTCTGATTGCAGAATGGATATTCTTTAATTTAATGTCCATCCTTTAGATTTCCATGAAGACAATTTACAAGGACCTGAATGGCCTCAATTTAGCTGCTTCAGCTTGCGGAGCTATTGTTTGCTCCTTCTCTTCCTGCGCCTGGTGTGACAGTGGCTACTGAACGCCATGAAGGTTGTTCCAGAGAAGAATGCTGTCCGGATACTCTGGGGGCGAGAACGGGGCACTCGGGCCTTTGGAGCTCAGCGGCTTCTGCAGGAGCTGGTGGAAGATAAAACCCGGTGGATGAAATGGGAGGGCAAGGTAGGAAAAATGGATATTTTTGACATAAGATTTGTAGGGGTGACAGTAAAGTGGGGTTTTAGAATGGGCTAATGATGTAGAGCTGGGATATCATTTATTTTGTATGAGAGAATTGATGTATTTGACTTACAGAGTTTTAAAAATAAATTTGGAAGAATTCATGGGCTAGAAATATCTTTTTAGAGCTAGACATTTTTCTTAAAAGTAATTTGGATTTCTCTCTTTCAACTTGTGGCTTTGATCACTGTCTCCAGTCTTTCAGCTTATACTGAATACTAATCTGTGGTTCATGTGCTTTTGAGATATAGTGGGCCATAGTTTATAATGTGTTTTAATTTCTTTTTTTTCAGAGAGTAGAACTGCCTGATAGTCCACGTTCTACCTTCTTACTGGCTTTCAGCCCAGACAGGTACCCAGTACTTTCTATGACTTAACCTAAGACTTGTGATAGCATTGTTTTATGTATTTTGGTCTAGTTTGGTCTTCCAAGTCACATCCCTAAGGGCCCTTTGAAGCATCGCTTGAACAGAGCTTTGCCAGTGTATCAGAAGGGGAAAGAGGGTAGATGAGCAGAGCTACCCATTGAAATATTAGGAGTAAGCAAAGGAAACAACAGACATTGAGAGGATCAAAACCTGGAAAGTTTCTCAGTTACAATCCTTTGCCTGTATGATATAGGCCACTGATGGAGTGATAATTTTCCCAAATGGAAAAAAATATTCTCTGAAGGGGATATGCGGAGAAGCCAGAACTTTTAAAGATCAGAATATTTTGGTTGTTTGTAATGCCTAAGGTGTAGTTTTTTCACACTAGGGTGGAGAATACTCGAAAGCCGATTATCCAAAACTGATAAAGTATGTTACCCTCCTATATGCTTCACATTCACGTTCTACTCTTTGATTCTCTAGGACTCTGTTGGCCTCCACCCACGTGAACCATAATATCTATATTACGGAGGTGAAGACTGGCAAGTGTGTTCATTCTCTGATTGGACACCGCCGCACTCCATGGTGTGTCACTTTTCATCCCACCATCTCAGGCCTTATTGCTTCTGGCTGCCTGGATGGGGAGGTTAGGATTTGGGATTTGCATGTAAGTATTTCCATTTCTTTGATATTCTAAATGCAGAGCTTGTTTACCATTGAGTTTTTTTTTTTCTTCCTTAAATAGTTTTACCATTGAGTTCTTAACTGGAGGAGAGACTAGCTAGGTTCTTAAGACTACATGTGAGGTTCTTAGGACTACATTGCCCACTTGAATAATGGGAATAACATTCCTCCATTGTAAGATGAACACCCACTAACTATTTTTCCATCTACCCATTGTGACATAGTGTGGAACGTTCTAAAAGGTGTTCAGGATAGATGTCTTTTGTTTTAGAGCAAGGATTATGTTATATTCTGATCATGATCATCAGAGTAATATGCTTCTTGTCCTGGTGACTTGCTAGTGGCTTTTTGTGCACCATGTCATGCAGTAAGCCTGCGTTTTCACAAGCCTCAGAAACAGGAATTGTGTGGATGCTCATTGCTTTGGAGTATACGTGACTTGGAGAACTGAGCTGACAGTAATAATTTTCTGATAAATTGGTGACACTGCCAGATCACTGATTTTCTACATTTTACAGAGGACATATTTAAATAGGCTCTACAAGGGGTACCTGGGTCGCTCAGTCGGTTGAGCATCCAGCTTCAGCTCAGGTCATGATCTCATGATTTGTGGGTTCAAGCCCTGTGTCAGGCTCTGTGCTGACAGCTCAGAGCCTGGAGCCTGTCTTTGGATTCTGTGTCTCCCTCTGTCTCTGACCCTCCCCTGCTCACGCTGTCTCTCTCAGAAATAAATAAAACATTAAAAAATTTTTTTCAAAAGTAAAGTAGGCTCTAAAAGTGGTCATTTTACCTTAAAGGGTCTTTTGTTTTGTTTTGTTTTTGAAATTGACATCTCAATTTCCTGCCAGTTTGTAACCTGAGAATATTTGGGATTGCTTCATTTATAGGGCGGCAGTGAAAGCTGGTTCACGGATAGCAACAATGCCATTGCTTCTCTGGCTTTCCACCCTACGGCTCAGCTCTTGCTGATTGCCACTGCCAACGAGATCCACTTCTGGGACTGGAGTCGACGGGAGCCCTTTGCAGTGGTGAAGACAGCTAGCGAGATGGAACGGGTCCGGTGAGTGTTCTGCTCACTGGTGATGTCTGGCAGAAGACTAACATGGCAGAGAGCATTTACACTTGCTGTCACCTCAGGAGGCAGTTTGTTATGCCTGTTCAGAGCAGAGAGTTATCTGTACAGCTCCTCCTACTTTTTTTTTTTTAATGTTTTATTTATTTCTAAGAGAGAGAGAGAGAACGTGAGCAGGGGAGGGTCAGAGAGAGAGGGAGTCACAGACTCTGAAACAAGCTCCAGGCTCTGAGCTGGCAGTCAGCACAGAGCCCGACGCGGGGCTCGAACCCACGAACCACGAGATCATGACCTAAGCGAAAGTCGGACGCTTAACTAACTAAGCCACCCAGGCGCCCCATCCTCCTACTTTTTAAGTAGCTGACTAATCAGCAGTTCATTTAGCTGTTCCTTATTGGCCTCTTCTTCTGGCCTCTGTAGACCAAGGTTGTTAAAATAAATGTCTTTTTTTTTTAAACATTTTTATTATTGAGAGAGAGAGAGAGATGGAGCATGAGCATGGGAGGGGCAGAGAGAGGGGGAGACACAGAATCCAAAGCAGGCTCCAGGCTCTGAGCTGTTAGCATAGGACCCGATGCGGGGCTCGAACTCACAAACTGCGAGATCATAACCTGAGCTGAAGTCAGACGCTTAACAGACAGAGCCACCCAGGTGCCCCAGAATGAATGTCTTTTAGGTTCAAAACTGTCTGGATTTGGGATAGAGCCCCCCCTCTTAAATGGGGACACCTGAAAGTTGTGCAGGTAGAGGGTAGCTTAGTAGGTAGTTGCTAACCCCAGTTGTCTGTGTTTATCAAACTGGAAAATGGAAATATAAGTATATATCAAACCTGCTGTTGCTATTTATCTCTCAAGATCAAACACACATTCCCCAAATTAAATACAGATGATGCGTTGGTTTTCTTTGGTCCTCTTGGTATTGTAGCCGGATGTAAGAAATTTTTCTAGTCTTAGATATGCCACTTGATGCTGAGACAGTTTGCTGTCACCAGAACCTCTGCTTCTTGCCAGTGTAGCTGCTGTGTGAGGGAAGAAGTAACCTTGTGGCAGGGTTTGGGAGTGTGCCATGCTTTACTGTTACCATAGGCTCGTAGATGTGAGCAAGTGTGTGCTTAATATGTCTGGCTGCTCCTTGGGATGGGAGCCTTGGTGCTTTTCAGGATTATTTTTGTGATTATTTGTGATATTTGTGATATTTGTGATTATTTGTGATTATTTCCCTATTCTGGCACGTGTGAGGAGGTAACAAGAAGTATTGAGCCTTATTATTTTAATCTGTTTGAAAGTTTTGAAAGCTCCCAGCATGAAGTGGATACCTGGGTGATACCATAATTAATCAGTAATGATCGCTATACATTTGAACACGGGCTTCCTCTTCTCAATTAACATCAACGCATGTATGTCTTTTTCTTCTGTGTTTCCAGTCTGGTGAGATTTGATCCTCTTGGACACTACTTACTCACAGCAATTGTTAACCCCTCTAATCAGCAGGTAAGTTAGCAGTTCCAACTCCATCTCAGCTGTGGGTGGTTTTCTAAACTAGTACTCCAGTTCTGATTATACTGGATTTGTCATTTGTAATGCCCAAGTGTTTCCATTCTCGGCAAGATTCAAAACTAGTTTCCAACTGTGTACTCAGAGTTATAGCCATAATCTTGACAGGGGAGTCTGTTCTGAAACTCCCAGGTGATGGCCTCATTAGAAGTAGCCAGGCTGTGTTGGATAGCTTGTCATTCATGTGCCTCAGGCCGGTTGACATTTTCTTCCCTTCATTGCCTCCATGTCATAGAGCTGCGTTTTGTAAAAGAATGGACTTGCCAGCTGTACTCATTCAGAAATGTTGCTAATTGGAAGTGAATAATTTGATACCATATGATGATTCTGAATCTGAAGCCAGTTAGTCCTCAATGATTCCGGGGTAGCGTTGTTGTCTATCCATGAAGGTTGTTTTTCTTGGATGGTTATCAACAGTTAATTTTTCTTGATTTACCTGGAGGTTCTACCTAACTGCCGTGCTCTACCCCTGCCCCGCCTTGCTCCGCGTTGCAGGGTGATGACGAACCAGAGATCCCCATAGATGGAACAGAGTTATCCCACTACCGTCAGCGTGCCCTGCTGCAATCACAGCCAGTTCGCCGGACGCCTCTCCTCCACAATTTCCTGCACATGCTGTCCTCCCGCTCCTCTGGCATCCAGGTGGGAGAGCAAAGCACAGTGCAAGATTCTGCTACCCCCTCACCCCCACCGCCTCCCCCTCAGCCCTCCACGGAGCGCCCCAGGACTTCCGCTTACATCAGGCTCCGACAGCGGGTCAGTTACCCCACAGCTGAGTGCTGCCAGCACCTTGGGATCCTGTGCCTTTGCAGCCGCTGCTCTGGCACTCGAGTTCCTTCCCTCTTGCCACACCAGGACAGTGTCCCCCCTGCTTCTGCCAGGGCTACTACCCCTTCCTTTTCTTTTGTACAGACCGAGCCCTTCCATCCCCCGGAGCAGGCCTCGTCAACGCAGCAGGACCAGGGCCTCCTGAACCGGCCGTCTGCCTTCAGTACAGTCCAGAGCAGCACTGCCGGCAACACGCTCCGCAACCTCAGTCTGGGTCCCACCCGTCGCTCTTTGGGAGGCCCTTTGTCCAGCCACCCTTCTAGGTATCACCGAGAAATAGCTCCTGGGCTGACAGGGTCCGAGTGGACCCGGACAGTGCTCAGTCTGAACTCCCGCTCTGAGGCAGAATCCATGCCTCCACCCAGGACCAGTGCCTCTTCGGTGAGTTTGCTGTCTGTGCTGAGACAGCAGGAAGGTGGCTCTCAAGCGTCTGTGTACACTTCAGCCACAGAAGGGAGGGGTTTTCCAGCTTCAGGGTTGGCGGCTGAGTCAGATGGAGGAAACGGCTCCAGCCAAAACAACTCAGGCTGCATTCGCCATGAGCTTCAGTGTGACCTGAGACGCTTCTTTCTGGAGTATGACCGGCTTCAGGAGCTGGACCACAGCCTGAGTGGAGAAGCCCCCCAGACACAGCAGGCCCAGGAAATGCTCAATAACAACATTGAGTCTGAGAGGCCAGGCCCCTCCCACCAGCCCACCCCACACAGCAGTGAGAACAACTCCAACTTGTCCCGTGGCCACCTGAACCGCTGCCGCGCTTGCCACAATCTCCTGACCTTCAACAACGACACCCTGCGCTGGGAAAGAACCACGTCCAACTACTCCTCTAGTGAGGCCAGCTCTTCCTGGCAGGTCCCTAGCACCTTCGAGGGCATGCCGTCGAGTGGCAGCCAGTTGCCACCCCTTGAGCGGACTGAAGGCCAAACGCCCAGCTCCAGCAGGCTGGAGTTGAGCAGCTCTGCTAGTCCGCAGGAGGAGAGGACTGTGGGGGTGGCCTTCAACCAGGAGACGGGCCACTGGGAAAGAATTTACACCCAGTCCAGCAGATCTGGAACTGTAACACAGGAGGCCTTACATCAAGATATGCCTGAGGAGAGCTCTGAGGAAGATTCACTCAGGAGGTAAGCAGGTGCTTTCTTGTCTTCTCCTATATCCCTTACTTTTCTCCTTATGTCTCTTCCTTCAGTCCTGTAGATGTTGTGGCTAAATCCGGAGTGTCTGGGACCCACACATCTGGTTCTGGTCTCCCTGACGTCCGTTGCATCTTCTTGGAAAACTTGCTCTGGTGGCAGAGATAGGCTGGGGCCTAGCAGTATAAGTCACTCGGCTCTGCTCGCCTCGTTTCTGGCTAAGCTCGTGAGGCCGTTAGCCTTAAAGGAGAGTGCAGATCAGGTTAGAGAGGCAAGTGGAGGTAGAGCCATTGACTTCCTCTGCCCTGCTTTCTGACCTTGGAGGATTGTATGTGTAGCAGTAGTTATTGTGAAAAAAGATGGTCCACAGTGCTTAGAAATAAGGAGTAAAAGAGAACTCTGCTTGGTACAGATTAGTGTGTCTTTTTTTCAGTTGTGTCTCTGGACAACTGTGTTCACCTGTTAAACCCTATCTTTGGAACATTGCAATTTGACAAAGAGAAAAGAAAATAATAACATATACATGTGTGTTGAGGAAAGTTTATTTTAGAGATACATATTTTTTGGATAGCAAGTTAGTTGCTTAATTAAGATTCTTTGAGGAGATCTTCCAGATGGACATTCACCTCAAGGTGGGGAAGAAAAATAATTCATGGAAGGAAGGCCTCTCCGTACTCAGATCAGCATCCCAGGCAACTCTTCCATGGAAGAAACAGAGTGGGTGTAGTTGCCCGCCCACCACATGTTCCATGTTCCATGTATGGCTATGTGAGCATCTATCTTGATTTATTAGGGACTTCTTTCTGTAATTCTGTAAAGGTCACATCTAGCGTAATCACCAACTCCCAGAATATGCCTGTTGGATCCAAACAGCATATTGCTCTGCATTACATCCTCTGTTGAAGCAACTGAAATTTCTGACATAAGCTTCTAACAAGGGTGGGAATATGGATTGTGCACATAATGTACTTGTTATTTTGGGAGAATGCTTTAGAGAGTTACCCAGTTAATAAGTATTTGTTGAATGGTTACAGTTTTTCCAGCACTGTGCTAGGCACTGGAGGGAACACCGAAAGACGTATATAATACCTGACCTTTAAATGCTGGGGCTGTTAATCATAGAGGCAAAACTTATTTACATGCAATTATATAGAAAATGTAGATGACCCAAATGCTTCATTGAGTGTACTGAGATTAAATGCAGTCTCATTTCAGAGAAAGGGAAGTACCGTCAAAATCAAGTCTTGAAAGATGACTAGGATTTGGTAAGGGAAAGACCTTTTTATTTTAGGGGACCAGCACATTTTCAGGCAGGGAAGAGCATGTTGAATGCAAGATAGTAGGTGGTTACGAGGGGCAGTTGTTAAGGGGAAGATAGGGACACTTGGTTGGATATGAAAGCTAGACTAATAGAGGTTGTTACTATGCTTAAATAATTGAGACCAGTTCTGAATTAACATCTAAATTCCCAGCTTTGGAATATTTTGCCTTGCTCAGAGCCTCTTTATCAAGAGAGGTGGCAAGGGAGCAAGCGCAGTGCCTGACGTAGATAGAGTAGGCGTGCAAAAAGTTTATGAAGGGTAGCTGTAAAAGGACTGTCTTCAGTTACTGCTCTGGAAGTAACTAAGTTACCTCCAGTGCCTGTTTCCACAGTACCCGTGGGCCTCTGGTCATCCCTTGTCCATTCCATTGTAGCAGTGCCTTTGCATATGTTGTTCTGAGAAATACCTGAGTGGTTTAAAATAAACTCTACTGTTTGATAATAATTAGAGATACCAATTACTGGGGGTCTACTCTGTGTTAGGTACTGTGTCTTTGCATTAATTCTGATTTCCACCATAACTGTGCAAGGCAGATATTAAATTTCTCATCTTAACAGCTGAGTTAAATGAGGCTCAGAGAAGTCAAGTTTCTGGTTAAAGATCCATAAATAGTTTGCTGTGTGGGGATTTGAATTCTGGTGTGTGTGGCCAAAGATTTTTCTGAGCTCTCTTCCATGGTATGTTCTTTACTTACGGGGATACCTCCATTTTAGGTGAATCATTTTTCTTTTCTTTTTTTTTTTTAACTTCTGATTATGATAATCTTCAAACATATAAAAATGAAAAGTATAATAAATTTCATATACATATCACCTGACTTTAAAAATGGTCAACATTTGGCCAGCTTTCATTCATCTATTATCTCCTCTTCACTCCCCAAACTCATATATCATATAAGTTCATTTGAAGATAATATGTTTCTCTGGAAAAATGCCATGCAGTAAAACTTTCTACAGCGAGGGAGGTGTTCTGTATTTGTGCTGTCCAGCATGGTAGGCACTAGCCACATATGGCTGTTAAGCATTTGGAAGGTGGCTAGTGTGGGCTGAAGAACTACGTTTAAATTTTTAAATTTTAATTAAATGTAAATAGTCACGTGATTGAAATGTTACAAACTTCTTAATAAAGTAGACCATTTAAAACCCAGTGGTTTAAATTTAAAAGTTCAAACGTTTAAATTGTATGTTGTAAATGAAATCCCTTGTCATCTTGCTGTGAACAATTGTGTGTGTGTATTTTTTTTCCTTTTAAAATATACAAATAATGCATGGTTTCATTGTAAAATACAGTAGTTCTGTTATTTATGGAGTCGCTTAAGATGAGCTAGGATGAAACGCACTGTGAAGGCTGACAGCCTGCTCAAAAGTGAGGTACATTGTAAAATATTCCAAGTACACACCCTTTACAGAAGGGCCACCACTTCCTCAGGATTTGAATGGCTGCCTTGTAGTGTAAATTACTAATACATACAGGTGCTAATTAGCCTCTGCCAGCTTCAAAAGGGACCTGATGTTCTCTAGCTGACGAGCCGTCCTTGCTTGGATTTCCCCAGCAGGTGTCACTGTTGGGCTGTTGCTGCTGCTAGACTGGCTGGCTGGCAAGAAAAGGTGTCCTTGTGTGCCGAGACTTTTTGAAGGGACAGGGTTTATTCATTTGACTTTATAGTGGGAGATAGACTAAAGAGACATATTTTGATCCTTGGCGCTGCTCATTTAATTAATAGTGTTTGCAAACAGCGAAAATATTAAAGCACAAGAGTATATTTCAGTGTAGCTCTGTGTTGCTGAGCTGTGTTAACCAGTTCACAGTTTGTCTCTTTTTGGCCTGCGGGCAGTAGAGGGCAAGCTGTCTGTGTAGTCTTCACTCCAGCCTACAACTTATCACTTGAGTAGTAGGTCCGTTCTTCACCACCAGAAACTTTTTGGGTCTTATAGCCCAGGCTCTAGCAGATCAGGATATTGTGGCTCCCTGCAGCCTACAGCAGGAGTCCCTGTGGCTTTGAAAGGCAGGTATTAGGAAAAAGAGAAAAGTGCTTAAATGTCATCTTAAAGCTGGAGAAAACCTAAAGTTTATTTAGTCCAGCTTTTTTTTTTTTTTTTAAATGAGAAAACTTAGATGTAGAGAGGGGAAATTACTTTTTAAGAGGTGCTTATCACAAAGGTAGATTCAAACCCCGAGGTCCTAAAGAGGGCACTCTTTCCTCCTCTTCACTTGAAATAGGTGCTTTCACGTCAGATTTCTTCATCAGAACCTCTGTTGCTCATGTAGATCATTGCGTGGGGGGGGGGGCTCTTCAGTCAACTCTTTTTGTAAGAAATTGGAGGTCTGATAGATCATTTGTAATTATTGCCTCCAGGTAGAAATGTAATCGACACAATGTTTCTCAGGACACATGAGAAAGTGTTTTAGTTGTCATAGAACTGCATTGATTAGTTTGCATATTTTTTAAAAAAATGTCTATTTATTTATTTTGAGAGAGAGAACAGGAGTACACACACGTGAGCGCTCATGCACGTGTGCCGGAGAAGGACAGAGAGAGACAGACAGAGAGAGAGACAGAGAGAGAGAATACCCCAAACAGGTTCTGTACTGCCAGCCCAGAACCCATCCAGGAACCCAACCTCACAAACCTGGAGATCATGACCTGAGCCAAAATCAAGAGTTGGACATTTAACTGACTGAGCCACCCAGGTGCCCTTGCTTAGTTATTTTGAAGTCATCACAGTTAAGGAAGCACTGTAAAAATCCTAACAAATGGGGCGGGGGGAGGGGGAGGGGGGTTGCTCCTGGGTGGCTCAGCTGGTTAAGTGCCCAACTCTTGATCTCAGCTCAGGTCTTGATCTTAGGGTCATTAGTTCAAGCCCGGTGTTGGGCTCTGTGCTGAGTGTGAAGCCTACTTTTAAAAAGAAATAATAATCCCAACGAATGGGAGATCAAAATCTGAGCTAAATCTGCCTCAACTGAATTATTTCTCCATTCTTTATCCTGATAGGTGACAAGGCTTTTCGTCTGAAGTATTTAATAAGATTGAGTGTGTTCTGAGAACTGATGTCTTTTGATCTGCACTTTTCCCTTATGAAAGAAGATTGGGGAAACTTGGCCCAGAACATTGAAGGTTAGAGTTGGAAGCCCTCATTTGATTTCTCAGGGGTTTTTTTTTTAGACTTTTGTGAAGGAATTGCTTTGGAATTTGGTGAGGCTTTATGGGCCACCTAACTTGTTTGATGCCTCAGCTATAGTCACATGGGGATTTTCCAGGGAGCTCTCAGCAAAAACATCATTGATGGAAGAAAATAAATGGATATAACTGCAGGGCTAGTCCTGGGTCCACAAGAGGGAGAAGGTGGCCTAGAAATTAGGAAAACACGGGGCGCCTGGGTGGCTTAGTCGGTTAAGCGACCGACTTTCGCTTAGGTCATGATCTCGCGGTTCGTGGGTTCGAGCTCCGCGTCGGGCTCTGTGCTGACTGCCAGCTCATAGCCTGGAGCCTGTTTCAGAGTCTGCGTCTCCCTCTCTCTCTGACCCTCCCTTGCTCACGCTGTCTCTCTCTCTCTCTCTCCTAGAAATAAATAAAAATATTAAAAAAAAAAAGAAATTAGGAAAACACGAGTCTTTAAACTTCATCATAATATAGAGAGGGGTCCATCTTTAGTAGCTTTTCTGAGCCACTGACCTCACTGGGACTAGCGAGTGTATATATAGAATTACTTTCAGTTTCTTTGAATGGGAGTATACTCGGTTTATTGTTCAAAACTCATACCTCTGTCACCTTTTCCTTTGGAGAAAACTTCCCTGAATGCCTTTGTTGCTTCTGCTAGATATAGATACTTCCTTGTAATATTGCACCCATGACAGAAAATTGTTTCCTTTTCTGTCAGTAAGCTCCCTGAAGTCAGTGATTATGTCTTATCTTCCTACAGTCCCTAGAAAACTACCTGGCACATAGTAGGTTCTCAGTAAATGGTAGTTGAATTCAACAAATGGAATTGAAATTATATCCCCTATGATTCAGTATGAAGTATAAATTTTTTGGCTTTCTTAGTTAAAAAAAGAAAAGACACATTATTATATTACATCTTGGCTTAATAGTTTCTTGTTCAATAAACAAAGTGGCATACCTAGAGTTGTACATGGAAGACACCTTCTAAAACTTCAGCTCAGATGACCCAGAACTTGTTCCTCTGATGTTTCACTGTTGTGCCATGTTTCCTTCTTTTTTTCCTTCTTTTTTTTTTTTAATGCTTAGGTTTGAGGTAGGAGGGAGAGAGAGAGAGAGAAAGCGAGCAGAGGGGTAGCAGAGAGAAAGGGAGACAGAGGATCTAAAACAGACTCTGTGCTGACAGCAGATAGCCCAGTGTGGGGTTCAAACTTGTAAATTGCAAGATCATGACCTGAGCTGAAGTCGGACGCTTAACCGACTGAGCCACCCGGGCGCTCCTGTGATGCCATGTTTTCTAACTTGTGTATTGCTTGTCCTGAAGCCATTAATAAGTCTTATTGCACTTGGTCAGCTGTCCTTCATATTGGCTCCCACTGATGGATCAGGGCCTGCACATTCCTCGAGGGTACCAGCATCATAGAGCTTTCTCTTTTTTTAAGTTTTTATTTTAATTACCTGGTGCTCATTACAAGTGTACTCCTTTTTTTTTTTTTTAACTTTTTAAAATGTTTTATTTATTTCTGAGAGAGAGAGAGAGAGACAGCGTGAACAGGGGAGGGTCAGAGAGAGAGGGAGACACAGAATCTGAAACAGGCTCCAGGCTTTGAACTAGCTGTCAGCACAGAGCCTGACACGGGGCTTGAACTCACGAACCGCGAGATCATGACCTGAGCCGAAGTCGGATACTTAACTGACTGAGCCACCCAGGTGCCCCACAAGTGTACTCCTTACTCCCCATTACCTGTTTCACCCATCTTCAGCCTCCCCTTGCCACCCAGTTTAAAGTCTGTTTCTTGATGTGTCTCTCTCTATCATTTTCCCCCTTTGCTCATTTGTTTTGTTTCTTAAATTTCACATAGGAGTGAAATCATATGGTATTAGTCTTTGACTTATTTCACTTAGCATTATACCCTCTAGCTCCATCCATATTGTTGAAATTGGCAAGATTTTATTCTTTCTTACGGCTGAATAATATTCTAGTGTATAAATACCACATCATCTTTGCCCATTCATCCAACATAGGGGTGCATCTGTCCGTTCCAATTAGTATTTTTGTATTCTTTGGGTATATAATCAGAACTGTGATTGCTGGATTGTAGGGTTAGTTCTATTTTTAATTTTTTGAGGAACCTCCATACTATTTGCCAGAGTGGCTATAGCAGTGTTGCAGAAACAAGTGCTCCTTATACTTTGTATCTTCACCAACACCTATTTTTTTCTGTTACTGATTTTAGCCATTCTGACAGGTGTTAGGTGATATCTCATTGTAGTGTTGATTTGCACTCCCCTGATGATGAGCATATTTTCATGTGCCTGTTAGCCATCTGTATGTCTTCTTTTTTTTTTAAGTATTTATTTTGAGAGAGCGAGAGGGGTGTCAGCAGGTAGGAGGGGGCAGAGAGAGAGAAGGAAAATCCCAAGCTTGCTCCAGGCTATCAGCAAGGAGCCCTACGTGGGGCTCTATCCCAGGAACTGTGAGATCATGACCTGAGCTGAAACCAAAAGGAAGATGCTCAGCTGAAGCTGACTGAGCCATCCAGGCACCCCCATCTGTGTCTTCTTTGGAGAAAGATCTGTTTGTTTCTTGTGTCCATTTTTAAATCAGGTTATTTGTTTTGTGGGTGTTGAGTTTTAATAAGTTTTTTATAGATTTTGGATGCTAACCTTTATCTGATGTGTTGTTTGCAAATATCTTCTCTCATTTTGTATGTTGCCTTTTAGTTTTGTAGATTGCTTCCTTCCCTCTGCAGAAGCTTTTTATTTTGATGTAATCTGATAGTTTATTTTTGCTTTTGTTTCCTTTGCCTCAGGGAACCTATCTAGAAAAAAGTTGTTCTGGCCATGTCAGAGAAATTACTGCCTGTGTTCTCTTTTATAATTTTCATGTTTTCAGGTCTCACAATTAGGTCTTTAATCCATTTTTTTTTAATATATTGTTTTATTTTTGAGACAGAGAGAGACAGAGCATGAGCGGGGGGAGGGGCAGAGAGAGAGGGAGACACAGAATCGGAAGCAGGCTCCAGGCTCTGAGCTGTCAGCACAGAGCCTGATGCGGGGCTCGAACCCATGAACCATGAGATCTGACCTGAGCCGAAGTCGGACGCTTAACCAACTCAGCCACCCAGACGCCCCTAATCCATTTTGAATTTATTTTTGTGTATTAAGATTTGTATAGTAAGATTATATTTGTGTGTTAAGAAAGTGATCCAGTTTCATTCTTTTATGCATGTAGCTTTCCAGTTTTCCCAGCACCATTTGTTGAAGAAACTGTCTTTTTCTCATTGGATATTCTTCCCTGCTTTGTCGAATATTAATTGATCATATAATTGTGGGTTTGTTTCTGGATTTTCTATTCTGTTCTGTTGATACATGTGTCTGTTTTTGTGCCAGTACCACACTGTTTTGATTACCACATCTTCGTAATATAACTTGCAGTCTCGGACCGTGATGCCTCCAGCTTTGCTTTTTCGATTGTTTTAGGGGCATCTGGATGGCTCAGTTGGTTGAGCGTCTGACTTCGGCTCAGGTCATGATCTCACAGTTCATGGGTTCAGTCCCCGCGTCGGGGTCTGTGCTGACAGCTAGCTCAGAGCCTGGAGCCTGCTTCAGATTCTGTTACCTCCCTCTCTCTTTGACTGCCCCCCCCCACCCCCGCTCACGCTGTCTCTCTCTCTCTCTCAGAAATAAATTTTTAAAAAAAATTTTTTTTAAATCAAGTTTGTTTAAGCTGTGCAGGATCTTTTGTGGTTCCATACAAATTTTAGGATTGATTGTTCTAGTTCTGTGAAAAATGCTGTTGATATTTTGTTAGGGATTGCAATAATGTGTAGACTGCTTTGGGTAGTATAGACACTTTTCTTCTTTTAATCCATTTTTCTTCTAATCCATGAGCATAGAATGTCTTTCCATTTTTTTGTGTCATCTTCAATTCCTTTCATCACTGTTTTTGTAATTTTCAGAGTATAGGGCTTTCACCTCTTTGGTTAGGTTTATTCCTAGGCATCTTATTATTTTTGGTGCAATTGTAAATGGGATTGGTTTTTTTTTTTTACTTCATTTTTTTTAACATTTATTTTTTATTTTTGAGAGACAGAGAGAGACAGAGCATGATCAGGGAAGGGGCAGAGAGAGAGGGAGACACAGGATCTGTAGCAGGCTCCAGGCTTTGAGCTGTCAGCATAGAGCCTGATGTGGGGCTCGAACCCACAGACCGCAAGATCATGACCTGAGCCGAAGTCAGATGCTTAACCAACTGAGCCACTCAGGCACCCCATGTTGAGGGTTTTTATCATGAATGGATGTTGTACTTTGTCAAATGCATTTTTCTGCTTCGGTCAAAACGATCGTATGATTCTTACCCTTTCTCTTATTGATATGGTGTATCACATTGATTGATTTGCAAATATTGAACCACCATTGCAATCCCAGAACAAATTCTACTTGATTGTGAATATTTTTTTTAATGTGTTGTTAGATTCAGTTTGCTAGTGTTTTGTTGAGGATTTTTGCTTCTGTGTTCACTAGAGATATTGGGTATAAAGCTTCCCAATTGGTCTTTGGCTTGGCCTTTCATTGATACTAGTACCTCTGCCAGTCAGTGTTGTCGTTGTTTCTCTTTAAAGACTACGCAGTCTTTAGGCGCCTGGTTGGAGCTCACTTGGAAGAGCATGTGACTCTTGATCTTGGGGTTTTGAGTTCAAGTTTCATGTTGGGTGTAGAGATTACTAAAACAAAAACAAAAAAACTCTCTGCAGTCTCAGTGATAGAATACTTGTTCTTGATAAGCCCCACATAAAATGTGAGTAAGCCAAATTAAATGTGAAGGTTCTGTTTCCCACCGGTGCTTTATGTTTGTTTTGTTCCTGTGGAAGGCTTTCACTCAATCTGCTTAGAGGAGGATGCTGCAAATTTAAGAAACTGGGTTCTCTCTCTCTGATATCTGAGCATTATTAAAATTACAAGAATTTTTTGGTTTTGAGATGATTTTAGGTTCTTTTTTTTGTGGGGGACAGAACCGTATTATTAAGAGAGAATTTTGATTTATGCCTCTAATTATGCCCCTAAAAAATTGGTGGAATGATTGTCTTTGGTATTCAGGTTACAATAAATCCTTTCTAACTGTTGAAATCTTACTCAGAAGTTTGGTATTTGAGGACAAGTAGGTAAGAATCCTAAGCAAGAGAAATTAATTTGTGATGTGATCAAATCATGACTTGTTCTTGGAAAAGAGAGAACCAGATAGTGAGAAATCCAAAAGGAGACAAAACTGATAGTGGAACAAGAAGTTTATTTTTTTTAATGTCTTTTTTTGAGAGAGAGAGAGAGAGAGAGGCAGAGAGCACACTTAAGTGGGGAAGGGGCAGAGAGAGACATGGAGACACAGAATCTGAATCAGGCTCCAAGCTCTGAGCTTGAACTCATGAGTCGTGAGATCATGACCTGAGCCAAAGTCAGATGCTTAACTGACTGAGCCACCCGGGCACTCCAAGAAGCTTAGTTTTAAGAGGGGTGAAGGGGAAGCTGGGAGAAGGTAAGCCCAGTCCCTAGAGGAGGGAACTGAGTATGACAAGGGCTGTCACACGTATGAGCGAGATTTTTAAGCCTGGGGCACTAGGCTAGTGAAATAATTACTCTGATTGGTGGATTCATTCATTCAGTTAACAAAAATTTACTAAGCACCTACTGTGTACCACATACTATTTAAGAGCTAGCAATAAATCTCTCATTTTGATGGGAGAAAGACAATAAATTAGATAAAATAGCTGGCTAGTGTGCCAGGTGGTGCTAAGTTCTGTGGAGAAGAATATTTTATTTTTATTTATTTTATGATTCTTTTTTTTTAATGTTTATTTTTGAGAGAGAGTGAGCGAGAGCACATGCGTGTGTGCATGTGCATAAGCGAGGAAGGGGCAGAGAGAGAATTCCAAACAGGCTCCATGCTGTCAGCACAGAGCCCAGTGACCAAACCCACGAACCATGAGATCATGACCTGAGCCAAAGCTGGATGGTCAACTGACTGAGCCACCTGAGGCACCACTGGAGAAGAGTATTTTAAAATGTAGGAGGTGCTGGGGTGGAAGTTTGCAGTGTCAAATAGGGGATCAAAGGAAGTCTGAGGTGACATTGGAGCAGAGACATCAAGGAAGTAAGGGAGTAAACTCTTACAAACATTAGGGCCAAGGGTATTCTAGATAGAAGAGAGAAAGGCAAGTATAAAATCCCTGAGACGCTTGGCTGGAGCACAGCAAAGGATGGCGTGATAGAAGATGAAGTTAGAGAGGTAATGGGGACCGGATTATGCAGGGCCTTCTAAGCCATCTAAGGGATTTTACCTCTTACTCTGAGTGATTTGGAAAGCCATCGGAAGTGAAGTAGCATGATCTCATATTTTTAAAGGATCATTGTGGCTGCTGATTGAGAACAGACTGAAGAGGCTCTGCTAAATAGGGTAAATCAAAGTTAGGTACTATCACACCCATTTAGAATAATTTGTGTCTGGAGACTGGTGAAGACCAGAAGGCGGAAGTCAGTGATTTATGTCAGAATTAGAAAGGCCTTGAATGTTTGGATGAAGAGTTGCTAAACAAATAAAGAAATAAAGCCTCTTTAGCAGGCATCTTATCTGCAGCAAAGCTTTGCCATCCCTCCCACCCCCCAAACTATAATGGCATGTTATTGAAACTGTAAGAAAGAGAGAGCCTCAAAAAGCTATAGTGAGCAAGAGATAATCAATAGACATTTTGAGGTCTATTTTTTCTGCTTATAAAACAAATACAAATTAATTTGTAAAGTTTAAAACATTACTGAAATATATAATAATGTCCTCTGCAGTGCTATATAAGTTAACAATTTATGTGTTAACTCCAGAGTTTTTTTCTGTGAAAATCAAAACACATTAAAAAAATTTTTTTTAGGGGCGCCTGGGTGGCTCAGTCGGTTAAGCGTCCGACTTCAGGTCATGATCTCACGGTTTGTGGGTTCCAGCCCTGCGTTGGGCTGTGTGCTGACAGCCAGCTCAGAGACTGGAGCCTGTTTCAGATTCTGTGTCTCCCTCTCTTTCTGCCCCTCCCCTGCTCACGCTGTCTCTCTCTCTCTCTCTCAAAAATAAATAAAAAAACAAAATTTTTTTTTTTACATGTTTTTATTCATTGTACAGGGAAAGATAGAATGCTAATGGGGGAGGGGCAGAGAGAGAGACACACACACACAGAATCTGAAGCAGGCTCCAGGCTCTGAGCTGTCAGCACAGAGCCTGACGCGGGGCTTGAACTCACAAACCGTTAGATCATGACCTGAGCTGAAGTTGGATGCTTAACCAACTCAGCTACCCAGGCGCCCCCATTTTGTCTTTATTTGTAAAAATGGGGTCATACTAAATCTGCTGTTCTTCCATTTATATATTTTATTTAATATGCCATGGACCTTTCACCATGTTGGTGTATATATATCTGTTGCATTCTCTTCGACAGTGGCATAGTATTCCAGCACTACAATTAATTTAACCAGTGCCCCATTGTAGAATTTGGATTGTTTTTGTTTTTTGCTTTCACAGACAGTGCTGCATCATCTTTGTGTACTTGTGCAGGTGTTTCTAGAGGAGAATGAATTTTTAGAAGTACAATTGCTAGGGCCAAAAAGTATGAACATTGTTAACAGTAAATGAAAATTAATTGTATAGTATTCATTATTACTAATTTAAGATATTTCTGTTTCCTATTTTATTTTAGTGAATATAATTTCATAGATTGAGACCCCCCAATCCTGGTTTGCTGTTTTGTTTTTGTTTTTGCTCCCAGAAGGCTGTAAGTTTCTCAGTAGTAAATTCTCCTACCACTGGGTTTTCAGGAACCTGTTCTTCAAGGTTGAAAAGGACTTTTGTTTTATTAATTCTAAATATCTGCAACCTGGAGGTGTTAATATACTTTTCTTCTCCAGCAGTCTTGTATGAGGGAGACATAACCTAGGTTCCATCTTTGACATTAACTATTGGCTTTTGACCATCTAGTCTTCTGGGTCTTGTTAAGTAATTGGGAGAACTCAGGCATCTCTTGTCCTATCATAAGGCAATAACGTCTAGGTATTTGACTTATTTGTCTTTAGGGGTAATTAGAAAGCCCATTTCTTTGGCAATATGAAGGTGAGGATAGGGTGGAAAAAGGTGTCGGTGTTAATTTTTTTCACTTTCACTGCTCACCTGCCCAACTGGGTCACTCTATATTTGAGCCTCTTTGAATTTTGAGCATGATCCCTGGTTATATCCTCTATATCAAGGGTTGGCAAACTTTTTCTGTGAAGAACAAGATAGTAAATATTTTAGGCTCTGTAGGCTGTATGGTCTCTCTTGCAAATATTGAACTCTGCTATTGTAGCTTGAAAGGAGCCAGAGACAACATGTAAGTGAATGAGTGTGGCTCTGTTCCAATAAACTTTTATTTTTGGACACAAATGCAATTTTCATATAATTTTCACGTGTCACGAAATAGTCTTCTTTTGATGTTTTTCAGCTATTTAAAAATATAAATACCGTTTTTAGCTCATGGGCTGTATAAAAACAGGCAGGAGGCCAGATATAGCCGACAGGCTGTGGGTTGCCAATCCCTGCTTTATGTAAACGTGATTTGGAAGAGAGTCGGGTGCCATAGTAATAGAAGGCATTATGATAATGAAGGCCTTGAAGAGGTAGGAAGGGGGCTTCTGCATTGGTTCTCTCTCTCTCTCTCTCTCTCTGCCTGCTTTGGACTAGATGTCGTGAAAGTATTGGCTCTTGTAAGATTTTTTGATGGTTAAGAGCAGGCATAAATGCATAAAGAGTTTCTAGTTTCCTCTCCTATCTGCCCTGAAGCAAGGTTTTCCAACCTTGCTCTTTTATCTGTCTTGGGAATTATTTGCCCCTGGTGTGGGGGAGGATGTAGGCCTCCAGGCCCTCCAGGCAGTATGCTTGACAGGCAGCCCCTTCTCCCACTGCCAGTCAAATTAGCACCTGTTAAGACTGATCTAAATTATTCCCCATCAGCCCTCTCTCTGGGGCTGAATGGCGTAGAGCTGGCTGTGTGCTTTGTGTACCTACTGAAAGCCTGAAAAGATGTAATCGTTTCTGTCAGCTCAGAGTGTCAGAGTGTTACAGGGACTACAGTGGGATCTGTGTGTGTGCTGCAGATACACTGGGAACAATTTTCCACGTGCTCACTCCTCCCCCTCAGAGCCCCTTCTCTGCTGTATCTGTCCACAGCGCTCCAACGGGCACGTTGGAGGTTTTGCCAGGACAATAACACCAGGTGTATGGGGGGCCGTTTGCATGATATATTTTGCTTATTGTAATCACACCCAGATGATAAGAGCTCTGCAGGAGGCTCTCCTCCTCCTTTTGGATTTCTTCTATATTTATGGGGAAGGGAGGATCCAGTATGTCTTCTTCTCCTTTTGGGAGCACTCCTGAGTGTTCATGTGAGCAGATTTGGCTTTAGTTGGTTGTCCTGTAATATTAACCCAGAGATTGCAAAATAACTTTCAGGTATGTTTGTTTGACCTTTATAATGTTCATAAAAATTTCAGGTTTTTTCCACATAAGTGCAGATTTCTGGATTCTATTGAAAAAAACAAAATAGAAGATCTGGGTTGTATTCCTACATAATAACTATCAGTAGGAGTTGAGTAGTTATTACCTGTTTAGTCAAGGCATGGAACTTTCTTTGTGCCCTAATCTGCACTGGGCTGTTTCTTTTAATTTTCTTTAAAAAAAAATTTTTTTTAATGTTTACTTATTTTGAGAGAGAGAGAGGACAGAGTGTGAGTGGGGGAGGGGCAGACAGAGAGGGAGACACAGGATCTGTAGCAGGCTCCAGGCTGTAGGCTTTGAGCTGTCAGAGGGGGGCTCGAACTCATGGACCTCGAGATCATGACCTGAGCTGAAGTTGGACGCTCAACCAACTGAGCCATTCTGGTGTTCCTGCACTGGGCTATTTCTGTTGATCACCACTGCATTAGCTCAAGCAAAATGTGTTGATGGCTTTGTGTAGGCAAGTGTGTTTTTATTGTTGTTTTTTAAAGTAGGCTCCATGCCCAAAATGGGGCTTAAACTGACAATTCTGAGATTAAGGGTCGCATGTTCTACCAACTGAGCCAGTCAGGTGTTTTCTGAGTGCCCTACCACTCAGCTCCACCAGGGGGAGGCACTGGGCATTGCACTATCCTCTCCTCTACCTGACCCATCCTGCCGAATTCACCCACCGGGGTCCCCTGCTGGCTGTGGGTTGACATGCTGACAGCCCCCTCACCTGAGAAGCTACCTGACTTTTTAATAGCAACAATTAATAAACTCCTCTTCTGTTTCCAAAGAGGGAAAGTGGGGGTGCCAAGCTTATTTGCTGGTTGGGTCACACTTTAATGAGCGGCTTTCTGTTATGCCAGGTTATGCAGTATGAAGGCAACCTTCTTTTGATGATGGACTGTGTGAAATCTTGGAGGACAGCTGCACCTCTCCCTGTGAGCAGAGGATTTTGGGTAGAGGAGTGGGTTCAAGCAAAAAGGCTGCTTGGATGCCACCTGCCAGGAAATTAAAATAAAGTTAGAGCAGGAGTAGAAAATTGTAATAATAAAGGAATCAAAGGCTGAAAGCATGACCTTGTCATAAAAAGGGAATTGCAGTTTGTTAACATTGTGCCTTTTTCCTTTGCTGCATCAGAAGGTACAAGTGTGAATCTTTTTCCCTCTTTTACTCTTTCCCTCCCCTTCATGTTCCTATACATTTGTTTCTTCCCACTGCCTCCTTGAATCACTTCACTTCAGCAAGGTGGCTTTTATCCTTTATTCTGGTGGCAAATGTGACCCCCCGTTTTTTGGTCTTTCTTACTGTGATAAAAAAATACATCAACTTACCCTCTTAATTTTTAAATGTACAGTATGTTTAAGTGTTTACACATAGTTGGACAACAGATCCCTACAACTTTTTTTCTTGCATGAGTGGAACACTGTATTCCTTGAACAATTCTTCATTCTCCCCACCTCCCCCATCTCTGGCAACCATCATTTTGTTTTATTTTTCTATGAATTTAATTACTTTAGATACTTCATTTAAGAAGAGTCTTATAATATTTGTCTTTCTGTAATTGGCTAATTTCACTTAGGATAATGTCCTCAAGGATCATCCATCTTGTAGCATATAACAGGAGTTCCTTCCTTTTTATTTTAATATTTAATTTTGAGTGGGAGGGAGAGAGCACGGGTGGGAGAGGGACAGAGGGGAGTGGACAGAGGATCCAAAGCAGGCTCTGCGCTGACAACAGGGAGCCCCATGCAGGGCTTGAACTCACAAACCTTGAGATCATGGCCTGAGTCGAAGATGGACACTCAACTGACAGCCACCCAGGCATCCTGGATTTCCTTCTTTTTAAAGGCTGAATAAAATATTATGTATATATATATGTATGTATGTATGTATAACACTTTTAAATCCATTCATCTGTCGGTGGGAATTTAGGTGGCTTCCACATTTTATCTATTGTGAATAATTCTGCAGTGAACATGGGAGGGCAAATATCTTTTTCAGATCTTGTTTTCAATTCTTTTGGATAAACACTCAGAAGTAAGATTGCTTGGGGTACCTGCTAGCTCAGTTGGTTAAGGGTCTGACTCTTGATATCCGCTCAGGTCATGATCTCCTAGTTTGTGAGTTCAAGCCCTGCATCCAGCTCTGCACTGACAGTGTGGAGCCTGCTTGGGATTCTCTCTCCCTCTACCCCTCCCTTGCTCTCTTGCACATGCTTTCTCTATCAAAATAAGTAAATAAAATAAACTGAAAAAAAAAAAAAAAAGAAGTAAGATTGCTGGATCATACGGTAGTTCTATTTCTTATTTTTTGAGGACCCTCTATACAGTTTTCACCGTGGCTGCATCATTTACAGTCCCACCAACAATACGCCAGTGCTCCAATTTCTCTACATCTTCACCAACTTTGTGATTTCCTGGGGGGTTTTTTGGTAGTGGCCATTTTAATGGGCATGAGGTGGGTATCTCATTGTGGTTTGATTTGCATTTCCTGATGATAAGTGTTGTTAATTATCTTCTCATATGCCTGTTGGCCATTTGAATGTCTTCTTTGGATAAATGTCTGTTCAAGTCCTTTGTCCGTTTTTTAAAAAAAATTTTTAATGTTTATTTTTTGAGAGAGAGAGAGCACACGTGACAGAATGTGAGTGGGGAAGGGGGAGACAGAAAAGGAGACACAGAAGCCAAAGCAGGTTTCAGGCTCTGAGCTGTCAGCACAGAGCCCATCGTGGGGCTCGAACCCACAAACCACAACAAGATCTGACCTGAGCTGAAGTCAGACCCCCAACTTGACTGAGCCACCCAGGTGCCCCTCCTCTGCCCATTTTTTAATTGGGTTATTTGATTTTTGTTGTTGAATTGTAGGAGTTTTTTTTTTGTTTTTTTTTGTTTTTTTTAAGTTTATCTATTTTGAGAGAGGGAGAGAGCATGAATGACAGCAAGGGGGGGCCAGAGAGAGAGAAAATCCCAAACAGCTTCTTCACTGTCTGCACAGAGCCCTGTGTGGGGCTCGAACTCATGAACTGTGAGATCATGACCTGAGAGCCAAAATCAAGAATTGGATGCTTAACTGACTAAGCCACCCAGGAATCCCTAGGAGTTCTTTATATATTCTGGATATTAACCCCTTATCTGAAAAAAATTTGCAAATATTTTCTATTCTGTTGATTGCTTTTTACTCTTGATTGTTTCCTTTACTGTGCGTGAGTTTTTTTTAAAGTTTAACACAGCTCCATTTGTCTATCTTTGTTTTTGTTGACCGTGCTTTTGGTATAATATCTAAGAAATCATAACACCTTCTATTGTCATAAAGCTTTCCCCCTATGTGTTCTTTTCTTTTTTCTTTTTATTTGTTTTTCCCTTCTGTGTTTTCTTCTAGAAATTTTTATAGTTTCAGGTCTTACATTTAGGGTTTTAACCCATTTTGAGTTAACTTTTATATATGGTGTAAGATAAGGGCCCATCTTCATTCTTTTGCATGTGGATAGCCAGTTTTCTCAGTACCATTTGATGGAGAAACTATCCATTCTCCATTGTTTATGTAGTCTTGACACCTTTGTCAAAGATCATTTGACCACATGCACAAGAGTTTATATATGGGCTCTCTGTTTTGTTCTCGGTGTCTGCCTTTACTAGTACCAGTACCATACTGTTTTGATCACTGTACTTTGTAATATGTTCTGAAACCTGGAAGTGTTGGGTGATCAGCTTTGTTTTGCTTTCTTAAGATTGTTTTGGCTGTTGCACTGTGTGTCTTTTTCAAGATTGTCTTGGCTGTTGGTCCTTTAGATTCCATATTAATTTTGGGATTTTTTTCTCTTTCTATAAAAAACACCATGGGGATTTTGATAGAGGTAGCATTGAGTCTATAGATTGCTTTGGGTTAATAGGGACATTTTAACAATATTAAATCTTTCAGTCCATGAACCTGGGATGTCCTGACATTTATTTGTGTTTTTTTACCTTTTTACAGCAGTGTTTTATTTATTTTTTTTGTTTAAAAAAATTTTTTTAATGTTTTTTATTTATTTCTGAGAGAGAGAGAGAGAGACAGCATGAACAGGGGAGGGTCAGAGAGAGAGAAACACAGAATCCGAAGCAGGCTCCAGGCTCTGAGCTGTCAGCACAGAGCCTGATGCAGGGCTCGAACCCACGAACTGTGAGATCATGACCTGAGCCAACTGCTTAACCGACTGAGCCACCCAGGTGCCCCATTTACAGCAGTGTTTTAGTTTCAGTGTGCAAGTCTTTCACCTCTTTGGTTAGGTTTCTTCCTAAGTATTTCATTCTTTTTGATGCCATTGTAAATAGCATTTTCTTAATTTCCTTTTCAGCAGATGTAATCCTTTTAAAATTAAAACAAGAAGAAACTCTTTCCCCCTTTAAATTTCTCCAATCTAGTGTCCCTGAAGTCTAGCAGTCTTCTCTGCATGCTTTTCTGATTCCTTCTCACACTTGTCTCAGAAGGAATTGAGGCAGAAGCTGGGCTGGTCATTTTCTGTTTGCTCCTTGAAGGCGAAGCAGCATTGTTATAATATTCATCTCAAAAGAGTTGCTGACTTTTTAGTCCCTCATAGAGCCACTAAATTTGGCAGTTGTGTTTGATGGCACTATTTTGGATAGATGAGATCTGAGACAGAGGGGTAGATCTATCAAAATGTGTTTATTGTGAGTTCTTTGGCTGGTGGTTCTCAAAGCCTGGTCCCCAGACCAGGAACGTCAGCATCTCCTGGGAACTTGCTAGAAATATAAGTTCCTGGGCTCATCCCATATTTACTTAATCAGAAACTTCGGGTGGGGTGGCATTTAATCTGCATTTTTAACAAGCTCTCAGGTGGTTTTGATACACTTTTAAGTGTTCACTTAAGTGAACACACTGTTTTAGGCCATCTAGGAACTCTTTTAACATCATTACCACTACTCCCCCAAACCTCTGTAGTGTACCAAGATCCTTTGTATTATTCATCTTCTGTTTTGCTCCATCCTGTATAATAAATTGTTGCTTTCACTCTCACACTCCCCCCAGGTTCCGTGTCTTCTCTCTTCTAGTAACGTGTTCTAACAGAAAGATGTGGAGTTGAGCAACACTGGATTCAATTTCTAGCTCTGTTGTGTGACCTTGGGTAGCTAAGTAGCCTTTCTGAAAGTCAGTTTCCTCAACTGGAAAATTATGTGAGGGTTAAATGAGTTAAGCATCAGTTGCTTTTACAAGGTTAGATGCTCAAGAAATGCCTGCTCTTTTTTTCCCTTTGTTCTATTACTTTGCTCAAAATACAGACTGAAACAAAAAAACCTTTGCCATGGCATAATGCCTGCAGGTCATCTTTTTTTTTTTTTTTTTTGGTCTATTGGTATTATTTTTTGGACTCCGGCTTTATGGGGTATCTGTGAAATCTCACCATATAAAATTGGAGTAAAACAAGTTCATAAAAAAAAAGTGTGGGGCCTATAAAGGGTGGATAAGGAATGGCTATTGCGGTAGAGCTGATGCTAGTTACTTCTATTAATCACTTGCAGTGAACACAGTGAAGTTTTTTATTAGGAAGCTCAATAATACAGAAAGTAATTGGGCCCATAGCAAGAGAATAGGATATTATCTTCATTTTTCCCAGCACTTAAAAAATTTTTTCTTAAATGTTTAATTTTTGAGAGGGAGACACACACACACACACACACACACACACACACACACACAATCCAAAGCAGGCTATAGGTTACAGGCTCTGCACTGTCAGCGCATGAACTGTGAGACCATGACCCAAGCCAAAGTCAGATGCTCAACTGACTGAGCCACACAGGTGCCCCTTCCTACACTCTTTTATAGTGATTTGTGCAAAAGAAACTGGTTCTGCCTCTTGATAAGAGAGGGAGCATAAATAGCCTTAATTTCCCAAATTCTAGAGCTACCTTCTACATCAAGAGAGAGGCATCCAGGGTAGAAGTGTGTTTCAGAAAGATGGAGAGCCAGACTGGAATAGGGAGGAAAGAGAAGCAAGTCTTTCTAAATTGACATTGACATTTATGACCAATCAAAATGAAGACCTTATGCTTTGGACACTGTGAGCAAGTTTGCATTGAGTTTCATTGTTTAAGATCTGTTCCCAAATGTCTTGTTTGGTGGTGTTCTGTTATGGTAGCCAAGGTTCCTTTCGAGTGATTACTTCACAGATAGGATTCCTTCAGGCTTGTAATTAACTTCATGAACTTAGTTCTAATGCTGCTGTTGTGACTAGCTTGAAAGTTCTACAAGATCAGGACCTATTTCATTCATCTGTTGATATATAACAGGCCATACAACAAAACTTAGTGACTTCAAATGACAATTTTATTATCTTTCATTGTTCTTTGGGTAAACTGGGCTCAGATAGGAAGTTCTGTGGCTCTAGAGTCACCCAGGGGCTCATTTGGGACAGGTGGGCCTCTTCTTCTCCATGCGGTCTCTCTAGCCAAATAGTCAGTCTTTTCACTTAGCAGCTTAAGGGTTCCCAAAGTGACAGTTCCAAGAGGGAGGAAATGGAAGCTGTCAGTTCTCTCAAAGGCTAGGACCAAATCTGGCACAGCTTGCCACATTCTCTTGGTTAAAGCAAGTAACAGACTGGTCTAGGTTCTGTGTGGGAAGAAACCAACCAAGGACAAGAATACTAAGAAGTATGGTTGTCTAGGGTCCATTTTTGGAAACTACTACAGGGACCATATCTAACCTATATACTAATATATACCCAGTGGTAGACACTTAATAAATAGTTGTGATTTGAATCAGTGGTTGGATAGACTAACAGACTGGTAGATAAATGACTGCTCTTATTAGTTTGAATGAGGTTCATGTGATCCTTAGGGTTCACAGACCAGTGCGTATGCCTCTATAGTACTCATCCTTCTCAACACAGGTCTTGTTTTCCCCTGAGAAATCACCTTTTTAAGTGTAGTGACTTGGGTGGCCAGAGTGCCTTGCAGACACTTTAGGAGTTGTAATCCAAGGAAGAAAAGAATAATCGGTATTTTGTTGTCTGTGGGATGGCTACTATATTTTACATATGTTCTTACTCAATTATAACAACCTTGTGAAATAGAGGTTCCTCTTTAAATTTGGACATTGAAGATAATGGACTTTCCCAAAGGTCACATAGCTAGTAAGTGACACAAGATGATGAATTTAAACTGCATTCTGATTCTAAAGCTAAAGCACAGATTTGTGATATGTATTAGTAATTGAGAGTTTCTCTTGGTTAGTCTTAGACCATTAAGATATATCAGAGAGTTTTCAACATAAGTTAATAGTATTAACATTTGGGGCTGGATAATTTTTTTTTTTTTTAATTTCTTTTGAGAGAGCTAGCGAGCGAGCGCTTGGGGAAGGGGCGAGAGAGAGAGGGGGAGAGAGAATCCCAAGCAGGCTCCGTCTCATGAACCATCACAACCTGAGCCGAAATCAAAAGTCTGATGTTTAACCAACTGAGCCACAAGGCGCCCCAAGTCTCATAATTCTTTACTGTGGGAGGCTGTGCTGTGCGTTGTAGGATGTTTAGCAGTGTCCCTGACCTTTATCCACTAGATGCCAGTGCACTCTCTCCACCAATTTGCAACAACTAAGTCTCTAGACATTGCCATTTCCCTGGGGAAAATCCCCTCCCATTGAAAATCACTGATAAGTTATTCCATGATTTACTGTCCTTCAGCTTTGCTGTTTTTTTATTTTTTTAAACATTTAAAAAATGTTTTATTTATTTCTGAGAAAGAGAGAGAGAGACAGTATGAGCAGGGGAGGGTCAGAGAGAGGGGGAGACACAGAATCTGAAGCAGGCTCCAGGCTCTGAGCTGTCAGCACGGAGCTCGACATGGGGCTCAAACTCATGAACTGTGAGATGATGACCTGAGCCGAAGTCAGATGCTTAACCGACTGAGCCACCCCGGCGCCCCCAGTTTTGCTGTTTTTTTTAATGTTACTTCTCACAAGGAACTGGCAGTGTCTTCAAACCATCCTACTCTTATAATAGTTATAGTAGTACTTGTTGGGTTCTGATGGTCTTGAGTCTTGCCTTTCTCCACTTTTGCTTTATCTTTCTGCTTTTGTCTGTGAGTCCTCTAAACAAATGCAGCTGGATAAAGTGGTGTTTGTAAGGACTTTTTTTTAGACAGGTATCGATTTAGCAGGCATTCAAATCTCTGAGATTATAAGCATTACTGCTAGTGAAAAGAAGGCAATTTACATCTTCTAATTATAGTAGTGGGGGAAGGCATAATATTTAGGAAGCTGAGAATTAAATGGCTTCCAGGCTTCACAGAGTTAATCTCCAGGGTAGTGTTGATTGACATGCTGGAGGACATTAATGTGCAATTCTTTTGGGGAACGAGGGAGGAGAGTGGAGATTGCCGTTTCTCTACTAATTGTACTTTAGGTGTCATTTATGACAATTTCATGTTGTCTAGACAGAGGGAAGTGGTGGAGACATTATTCCAATGGAGTCAAGTGCTGAGTCCAAAAGAAATCAAGAAGGTTGCTGAAGTCAGGATCAGGGTGGAAGGGCTAGTAGTATACCCCAGAGCCGATTCAGCGAAAATCAAATGTCACTAAGAGAAGCAGTTCAGAATGAACCCAGGATATAAGAAAAGTGGTTATACTCTGAGCTTTGTGCTAGCTCAAGGGCTAACAGTGAATTGTTTGGGGGCTCAGTTAGAGTCTCTGCCCCTTGTCTATTTCTGTAGACTCCAGAAACCTCATTACTTGAGCGGACATGAGCCAGGAAGGGTGCTTCTTTGCCTTTGATTAGTAAATGCTCCAGCCACTGTGTATTCCTTTTTCCTCATTCTCTTGTAAGGCTTCATTTACTAACTCTCTTTACCATCCTGATGTTGGCCCTAAGCTTTTACTTCATTTTATAATAGATAGTGTTTGCAATATACCAGGGTCAGTGGCATATCATTTAAGAACAGATGGACCTCTTCGAACTTTTTTAAATTTCAGGTTAGGAAAATGAATGTGAAAAATCATGAAAGAAGAAGTGTATGGATTTGATGTTGAAGCAGTGAATGATTCTAGCCAATATATTCTTTGCAGAATTAGTTGGTCTAGATATAGCCTTTTTTGGGATTATCTATTATTTTTAATAAAATTAGCTGAGGAATTAGGATTATTGAATTTTATAAATCTCTTCTTGATTTTGGGGGAAATAAGTCGATTAAGATGCACTGCCTCTTAATTAAAATCTAAACCTGTATATCACAGCTGTTGCTTGTCGGGTATGTGTGCATGTGAGTATCAGAAGTAGCTGTGGAACGTGTCATTAATATGCTCTTATTCATCCTTTGGTGAAAAGCCTCTGATCTAAATTTCTAATTTAAAAAAAAAGTCTGTTCTGTGAGCAGACCTTCCAAGTCTGCCAGGAAAATGAATTTGGAGACCGTATAAACAAGTCCATGTAGATCACCTTGGGCCTTTGAGTTCAGATGCTAACAAAAGTGAGTTTTTATTATAAATTAAAAGATTATAACTATAGTGTAATGTGTTGAGGATATACAAGAGCAAAGCATAGTGCCAACCAATCATTTTATAATTGTATTAAAAATAACCACCCACCAAACAGCAGAGGGTCAGGTTTTCCCAGAGCATTCTGGCTGACTTTTCAGGTAAGACTTTGTATAACTAGATATACAGTTGTATACTAGATATGAATTCTGTTTCCATCTTCTTTCCTTTTGGTATCTGTGATTATGTTGTACTCTGATGTTTTACTATCTGTTGCACAGAGGCATGGAGGAATATGTTAATATTTTGTAAAGATGTTCTGGTGAAAGACAGTGTTTTGAGCCCATGAATGGTTTATGCTTGATGATAGTAAAATAAGGCCAATGCATGGGGAGCCTGGGTGGCTCAGTTGGTTAAGCGCTCCACTTTAGCTCAGATCATGATCTCACAGTTCGTGGGTTCAAGCCCCATGTTGGATTCTGTGCTGACAGCCAGCTCAGAGCCTGAAGCCTGTTTCAGATTGTCTCCCTTTCTCTCTGACCCTCTCCTGCTCATGCTGTCTCTCTCTCTCAGAAATAAATAAAACATTTTTTAAAAATTAAAAAAAAAATAAAATAAGGCCAACCAATAGGACAGGCATTGTGAGCTCTTTATATAGTATGTTTGTGTTTTCTGTGACATTATTAGGCTTTAAGCAGTGCCACCTTGCCTTGGTCTACCCCATAGCAGGGGCAGGAATTGCCTGCCAGGCTCCAGTGGCAATAGCTTGGTGCTATAAGTGCACCCCTAGAAGTAGGGGGCCCTGCAGTGATCAGATGAGTGCCTATTGTTGGATAACTTAAACGATAATTGCCAGTGTGTGAAGTGGGGAGGCTTGGATGCCTCCGCTTTAAAGCAGAGATGTCAATTTGGAAATCATAATAGAGGTGTCATTTCAGAACACACAATTATTTTTTACAAAGAATAAGGGCTGTCATCTCCCAGCCCGGGCATGCGCCAAGGCAGAGATTGGAGGCTTGCAGAGCAGGATTCAGAAATGAAGAAGGCAGTAGTGCATCCAAGTTTTTTTGGCCTCCTGCCCCTCCATCCCCCCTGAAAACATTGCCCTCTTTCCCCGATGAGGTCTCTTTTAGCAATATACTATCCAGGAGCATATGTGGTAGTTTCCCAGGCAAGTAGCCAGCCTCTGACTTTATGATTTAATAAGCCTCCCAGGGACCAGGCCGCACTGCATTTATCAGTACAACGATGTCAGCACTTTAACCTGAGCAGCTTAAGTGACCAGAGGGATGAAGGGTGATGTAAGCAGTTTCTGAAAACCTTGTTTCTTCAGGAATTTTAGTGTGAGTTTTTGGACATCTAGCATCCTTGTCAGAAAGTCACAAGGTCAGTGAGGGGCAATCAGATCTTATTTAGTCTTCCAAATCTACTTAGGACTGCTGATTTATTCACAGATATTTATTGGTTTCCTATTAAACATGTTAATTAGGATTGGAGTTTTAATGGGGACAGAAAGATGACTTGGACCCAGTACTTGCTTTCATGTGGTTTGTAGTCCAGTAGCAGAGATAAAACATACTTATCAGTAACAAATACAAGGTGACTTGGTAGAGGCCTTTGAAGGGAGGTTTCAGAATACTATGGGGGTCTTGGGGAAGAGAGAATAAACTTGGGGTGAAGGAGCCTTAAAGGATTTTGAGACTTAAAGGATTAAAAGGATTTTTTAAGGCAGAAATGAGGAAGGAGAACTTTCCAGAAAGAAGCAATGGCCAATCTAAACGCACAGATGAGATAGTGAGGGTGTGTGTTTAGTTTAGCTAGAGCAGTGGTTCTCAAAAGTATGGCCTGGGGTCCCTGAAGTCGAAACTGTGTTTGTAATACTGCTGAGCTGTTCTCTGTTTCACAAGTGTTAAGTGGTGTTTTCACTGTGTGATGTGTAACAAGGTATCATTATGATGGCTGATGGAATGTATGCTTGTGTTAAAAATTCCTCAATTTCGATTTCAAATATAAATATTGATAGATAAAACTCGTATAAACAAAAGCTCCTTGGGGTCCTCAATAATTTTTAAGAGTGTTAAAGGAGTTCTGAGACCAAAAAGTTTGAAAACCACCAGGCTAGAGTGAATCACACATTCCGAAGGAATGAGGAATGTGGCTACAGAGCTTTGGATACCAAACTGAGGAATTTTATTTTCTAGGCAGAAGGGAGCTATTAGTTTTGGGTTTGGCTCCCCTGAACTCAAATAGCAAATGTCACACAGACATCAAAGCCAGGCTGGGGGAAATTACTCTCTGGGCATGGGGCATCAGTGGCCTCTTAGGTTCTCGGAGCAGGCTTTACATGTCTTATAGGTTACAGAGTTCTGGCAGTTGATATTTTCCAGTGATTAGAGAAGGTTTGCACATGTTTGTTTGCTTTAGGATATTGATTTTTTTTTCTGTGATCTGACAACTAGTTAAAAGAATATCTTCAGGACATAATTGTTTAGTAAGGAAGAGTTGTCACCAGCTTATTCATTCTGTCTAGACTAGTACCCAAACTCTTTGAGTCTTCTCAATTCTGATATCCATTGGATTTGAAACAAAAGTTCTTTTCTCTTAGATGACCCATCTTATCTGCCCTGACAACTCTGTTCTTTCTCAGAGCTCTTTTCCACTGTTTTGTTTTTTTAAATTGCTTTCTTAGTCATCAAAGGATATAGGGGATCTAGGGAACCTCCTTGCACAAATTCAGTGTATTAATCAGGGAAGGAAGAAATAACTGTAGTCATTTAAAATGTAAGAGGGGTGGAGTGCCTGGGTGGCTTAGTCAGTTGAGCCTCCTGACTCCTGACTTCAGCTCAAGTCATGATCCCAGGGTCGTGAGATCGAGCCCTGTGTCAGGCTCTGCCCTGAGTGTGGAACCTGTTTAAGATTCTCTCTCCCCCACCTCTGCCTCTCTCCTCCACTAGTGTGCTCGCGCTCTAGCTCGCTCTCTCTCTTTCTCTCTCTCTCTCTCAAAATGAAACAAAGTAAAATAAAATACAGTGTTAGGAATTTTACAGCATGAATTGTGTTTCTGTTGACTAATGATTTTAGTGGGGTTTAATAGTAATGTCTGGTATTTTATTCTAGTGTGTAATTCTTTGATTTCAGGTTTTTGTGTTCCATTTCTTAGTGACTCCACTTTATCTTTCAGGGGATTTTATGTAAACAAATATTTTAGAACAGGGATGGGCAGATTTTTTTTTCTGTAAAGGACCAGGTAGCAAGTATTTTAAGGCTATTACTATCAGGATTACTTGACTCTGCCTTGCTGGCTCCAAAGCAGCCATAGACAATATATAAGTGAATGGGTGTGGCTATGTTTGAGTAAAACTATATAAAAACAGACAGCTGGCTTGGGGCCTGCAGTTTACCAAACCTGCCTAGGGGCATTAGGGCAACTTGATATTTGAAGAAATCCTTTTTAAGAAGTGAGTAATTCTTTTGAAAATGAAGCATTTTCTTTTTAGTTTTCAGTGGTTTATTTTTCAGTTTTGTATGTTGAATGTTTTTAATTTTGAAATAATTTCAGAAAAGAAGGATAGTTGCAAATATAGTGCAAAGAAATCCCATGTACTCTTCAACCATATTCCCTAAATGTTGGCATTTCACCACATTTGCTTTATCATTCTCTCTCTTTTGCTCTGTGTATGAGTAAGGTTATGTTTTTGCATATTTATGGTTTTTATATTTATATATTTGTGCTTATTCTTTTAAATGTTGAATTTTCTTAAAAATAGGAGATAGTTTGATAGAGCAGTGGTCTCCAGATTAAAAAAAAAAAAGTACTTCCGTTAGTAAAGGCTTTTTAGCAATCCATGTGTATGTGTTATACATTATAGTTATACATTATAAAACAAAAGTTCTGATATTTTCTTTCTGTTCTCCAGTAGATTGAAATAGCACAACCCTTGTGTGTTTCACTTGGACACCATTGATACCGAGAATGAACCAGGCAAACTTGTAAAGAAAGAGGATTTTTGTTTTTCGTTTTTTCCTTGACAGGGTTTCAGTGACTCTTTAAAAACATTTCTTGGGGCGTCTGGGTGGCTCAGTTGGTTAAGTGTCCGAATTCAGCTCAGGTCATGATCTCACGGTTTGTGAGTTTGAGCCCCACATCGGACTCTGTGCTGACAGCTCAGAGCCTGGAGCCTGTATCGGATTCTGTGTCTCCCTCTGCCCTTCCCTGGCTCGCACTGTCTCTCTCTCAAAAATAAAGAAACAATTTTTTTTTTCAAAATTAAAAACATTTCTAAATTGTGATTATAGGTCAGAATGAAAAGGTAGCTTCAAGCTTGAATAAGCTTGTCTGAGCCCCTCCTAAGTCCTACCTGATTTCCCATTGTTGAATTAGACAACAGATGGTTAATTCAAGTCACATTTGTGGTGGCCAGAGAAGAAGGCATACAGCTGCCATCTCATCCCATTTTGTGTCCTTTCCCCATGAATGGCTCTTTGCAGGAAGCTAACTGTAGGTGAGAAAGGTCTTTTTTAGAGGTTCCTAGGAATGGTGGTCATGTTTACTCATCTAGTAGTTCTGGTTCTTTCTCTGTTCAATGCCAATTGGAGGAGTCTTTTATTCCTTCAGATCATACTCGTAATTGAAGAGAACTTAATGTTTAATCAATGATAAGTGTGTGGGGGTGCTATTCATAGTAATTGGCTCTCCTGATTTTGTGTATTAGCAGTTAAAATGCCATATATATATATATATATATATATGGCTTGCCAGTCCATTGTATTGCCTGGGGGAGCAAATGGTGCTAGCAGATTCTGTAGTGAGTAGGCACAAGGGATGCATGTTCCAAAAGAACGTCATCAGGGACTCCCCAGGGATAAAGCTTAACATTTTGGTTTTACCCTGATTTAAAGAAGTCTTCTTAATTAAGATAGGAAAGTAGGGTGGGAAGTAGATTTTGCAGGATCATAAAATGGAATCATTAAAATTAAAATTATCTAATCCAAACTCTTCTAGTTCAAGAATCTCCTTTATTGCATCCTTTAAAAGTCATCTCCTCTCTCTGAATACTGGCACAGCCTTAGCATAGAAGTAGGGGGTAATGTTGACTTCCTAACTTAGTAGCATCATTTTCCAGGTGGAAAGTACTTAAGGATATGTGTTGGTCACTCTGCAGGATGCTCTTTGCCAAAGGGCTTCTGCTTACTAAGCAGCCATGACAAGGCTCAGTTATGCCCAGGACTAACTCCAGAGCATTTTGGGATGGAACAAGCTTCTGGGTATTCCAGGGAAGGCAGCTGCTCCCAGATCTTGCTTCTATTCTTCAACCTTCCCAATTCCTATAGAACTAATTCATTAGTAGTGAACAAGTATTTATCTAAGATGGCATAAATGTCCTGAATAGATACTCCTCTCAGAATTTCACTTCTTTCTCCAGTCTGTGTGCCTCTCACCACCCCTTCCTCTAACATTGTGTAGTGCAAAACTCAAGAGACATGCCATTATTTTAGTCATTATTTTATGTGACCCCTTAATGAAAGGAGAAAATTAAACTGTCAATTAAACTGTGTCACACATTTATAAGATGCATCCCAATTTCAGACATATTATAATGGGAGGATGGCCCCTAGAATTGATGAAACACGGCATTCCTGCTACTGTAAACAGTGATAACATTGAAGAGTCAGGTTTTCAACTGGAGAGATGTATTTTATTCCTTTCTTCTCTTCCTCATTGGTTACATTGTAATATTCTCTCCCTTCATTCTGCAGTAGGACTGTTCAGAGGAACTTCTGTGTGAGGGTTAGAGGCCTTGTCTATATAGAAAGCAGCATTTAACAGTTGGTTGTCCTGGGCAGGAAAGGTAGCAAGCCAGCTTGACAGGGCCTCTGCTATATCTCTTTCCCAGGCTGTTAGGGGAAATGCTTTGGTGAGCCAGTTGCTGGGATAAAGTGACTGCACATGACTATACCTAAAGCCAGCTGGTTTTAATAACAGTGAATTGAATTAACTCAATTGGAAAAGATTGGTAGCTGCTGTCCTTATCCTCCAGATCTGCTTTAAAGACGAGTCTGGCAGGGAGCCGGAGACCTGTTCCCGGGAGAGCCAGGCAAGATGCTCCTGGAGAGGAACAATATGCATTTCTTTCTGAGACCATTTCCTTTGAAATGTGTTCTATGGCAGGAGCTTGATTGGCTGCCAAGGCACATTTGAATTGGGAAGCAGTGTGGCAGACATGGCAAAGTGGGGGGGTGGGGAGGGGGCCCTGGGCCACGTTTATCAGATGTGTTTAAAGCGGCCCTTTTACAAAGAGGGGAAAAAAGGTTTTAGCTAAAATTTAACTGTCAGGAGATTACATGGAAAAGTCCAGATTTGTGGCTTCCCTTAAAAACAGGAAGAGCCAGCAATACAAAGCCCACCTTCTAGCTTGGACTCACAGTGGATACGTACGTACTTTTTACCTGCCTGGAGTCCTAGTGCTATCATTGAATAGCCCTGTGCCACAGTGCCATATACTTAATTTTTAGGCCCAGTGTTCTCATGTTTGTATAGTAATGCCTACCTTTCCAGATTGTGATGTGGTTTAAGTTAAGAAATATATGTGAAATGCTTAGTATTCGCCTGGCACCAAAGAAGTACTCAATAAAATGTGGGTGTATCATATATGATCAATTGAACTTATGATTGGGCTAGATTAAATAATTAAAGATTTTTGTCAGTTGTTAAGAGAGCCTGAGGAGTACTCCTTCTCACAAAAAGGGTGTGGAGAGAGCAGAATGAGTAGAAGATAAGATGATATGTATGGATTAGGGTAACATGGAGGAAGTGAACACCAAGATAAATGTTGGCACTACATGATATTCTCTGAGTATGCCTAATTTTCCCCTCCTGTGTTGATCCCAACCTCCTATTTGTCTGCTGGAGATACTACAAATAGAAATAAGATCATGTCTCTGAAGCACTTGTTCATTTTTCACTGAAGAGCAGTATTCAGCATAATACAGTGGCCATACCCAGTGTGGGAGCTCAGTTGCTCATTTATTTATGTCTCTAAGTACTTAGTTTGTAGGAAGGATTTGATCCCAGATAACAGGTGTCAGTTAGCTGCAGAGGGGGATGTTATTTATCTCTCCCCCTAATTTTCCTTATGAATGACCTCTGAGTTGGTAATTGACAGGGATTATTGCCATTTTTTTAATCTCTGCTAGGAGGCTGCTGGAGTCTTCCCTCATTTCATTATCCCGTTATGATGGAGCAGGATCCAGAGAGCACCCAATTTACCCAGACCCAGCGAGGTAAGGCCAAAGTGAGAAATGGCACTAGGTGGGGGGGAGGGGCTGCCCTTGGGGTTGCCAAGCTGTTGGAAGCCCCATTCTGTGCCTCTCTGGTCCTGGTGCTCTTTTACTCTTCAGTTACAGTTTTGAGACAGGTGGTTCAGGTGATTGGGAAGTGTTGCAGGTAAGTGAACAGAACCTCTTATGGTAGAGAGTTGTGACTGAGCTCTTGTCCTTTGGGGCTCATTCCTGTAAGTGGGGCACTTAGAAAGGGGACCTGAGGAGGCCACTGGCAGAGTCACAGGATCCTTCTTTATTGCTAATCAGGGAGGCTGTTGTCATTCAGGTGGACAGCCAAAAGGGAAACAAATTTTTATTAATAGGGAAATTACTTACAAATTAAAACTAACCAACTAATAAAAAATCCTACTTGCTCTCATTTGAGAGAGAATTTAGATTATCAAAAGGCAGAAATCAAGCTCATTCAGATGTTCAGTTTCTTGGACGCTACGTAAAGGAAGAGATGACTGACAAAAAGGTAACCAAATAGAACAAGTTGGAATTTTATTAAAGTGCTTACCTTACAGTGATTAGAAGATATTTGAAGAGTTCTTGAAGAGATTTAAAAAACAAAACAGGGGCGCTTGGGTGGCTCAGTTGGTTAGGTTAAGCGTCTGACTTCGGCTCAGGTCATGATCTCATGGTTTGTGGGTTCGAGCCCTGCCTTGGGCTCTGTGCTTACAGCTCAAAGCCTGGAGCCTGTTTCAGATTCTATATCTCCCTTTCTCTCTGACCCTCCCCTGTTCACACTGTCTCTCTCTCTCTCTCTCTCTCAGAAATTTTTTTAAAAAATTACAAAAACGACAAAACATGTAGATGAGTTCAAGGCCCACCCTTATCTGACACTGGTTATTGAGGACCAAGGATGGGGTGTCAAGTTGATGTATAACATTAATTTATAGCAAGCAGACCTTTGGTGTTGTTACAGCCAGACTTGCTGATTCTGTTAATGACCTCAAAAGGGGATAACCGTCACATTATTTAGGCAACAACAGAGCACATTGTGAGGCTTTGCCAAAAGAAAGAGTAATTTATAATGGTGGGGTTGGCAAGGTAACAAATACATAGGTTAGAAAAAGCTAAATGAGCTTTGCTTTATTTTTATTTTATTTATTTTTTTAACATATATTTATTCTTGAGAGACAGAGAGAGGGAGAACGAATAGGGGAGGGGTAAGAGAGAGACGGAAACATAGAATCCGAAGCAGGCTCCAGGCTCTGAGCTTTGAGCACAGAGCCCCACGCGGGTCTTGGACCCACGAACAATGAGTTCATGACCTGAGCCAAGTAAGATGCTTAACCGACTGAACCACCCAGGTGCTCCATTGAGCTTTGCTTTAGATTAAGAATTACAAGTCTAGAAAGACCTGTAGACCAAGTTGATTCTAGGGATATTGAGTGACTTTGTTGCTGGCCGCAGTGATGTCATGATACTGAGCATTCTTTCTGAGAGACTAATGAAAAGATTCCTGTCTTGCTTTCTTTTCTATACCCCAGAAATGGCAAATCCAAGGATCAGGGAATGTGGGGAGGCAACTGAAATGACGGCCGAACATGGAAGTTTATGTCTCTGATCATACTTGAAAGTAATAAGTCCTACGTAAGAGAAGGAAATTTTTGGCATCAATCAAATGACTCTGAAACACTAAGAACTTTTTGCTATAAAATAAGGACAGCAATAGGAATCTTATCCCCAGAATTTTTAACCTGACAAAGTTTAACGGTAATTCTTAAAGACCGTTATATGTCCTTTCATGTAATAAATCTTTTATTTACTCCCACTCAGATCTCTTTATCACAGAAAGTGTCATACTTTGTGGTGTTGCTATTTTTACATTTTCCCTCTGAACACAAAATAGGTTTCCTTGGAGGGGAAAGTATTCTTCCTTGAAGAAAACTTGCAATTTATTAAACATTAAAAATTTTTACTTGGAACACTTTAGAGTTTGGTGATTATCCAGCTCTTCAGTAGGAGGATGATTGCTACCTCACTGCTGGTTGTTTAACTTCTTTTTCCTCTTAGACTTCACCCTACACAATACATATAGGTCAGAGTCTTTGTGAGATGATTCAGCATTCAGATCCTTAGCTTCCCTCTGGATACCTACAAAGACGAGGCCAGGATGTACTTGTATTTAATAATTGTGCCAGGAATCCTTTTTTCTTTACCACTGATGCAGTTTTGTAGCTTAGAAGGAATTCCTATGCTATAGTGAAATTAAACAATTGGGGTTACCTACTGCTAAAATTGTGCCCTTACATAAAAATGCAATCTTATTGTCTGTATCAACATTTTTTCTACTTCCATCACCAATAATACAATTTTCAAATTAGTTAGGGTGGGTTAACAACTGAGAAATGTGTATACCTATGGACAGTTTTCAGAATCCATTCCAGAAGAAGAAACTTCATTTTGCTCTTGAAATGTTTTTTACAGTCTTTTCTAGTCTGGTTGACTTAAGAATTTAACCATCAGTGGTTGTCTTCTGGAAAATTTCTGCATATTTAGTAAGTAAAGGAACAGCTCAAGAGTGCTGACTTTTGTCTCTTGAAAATTTAGGATTCTTGGTTCATCCTTGCAAAGTGCATGGCAGTGGGCCCACATGGATAAACGGAAGCTAACATTGAGAGTTTTAAGAAACAGTTCTTGTACTCTGATGATCTTGGCCAAGGCATCTGCGTATCCCATGCTGACCTGCTGTATAATTTGGATTCAGGGATGCCAAATGCAGTATAGAGTTCTGTAACAAAGACTTTTGAGTTCCAAAGATTGTCGTTTGGCCTGCTTGTGAATTCCATTTGATGATTGGCCAGAAGGATACCAACTCTGATGACTGGCATTTCAGAGGCAACCTTAGTTCCTATAGCAAGTGACTGCAGAATCTCCTTTGTCCTGAGTCAATAGATAGACTGAGGTTTTCCCAGAAACTTTGTTCAGGGGTAAGGAAATGTAGGGCAGCAAGATTTTGTAAATACTTTCCCTACCATTTGGATGTAACTGTTACTATTTCCATTCTCAATCAGTTTTTCCAGATTTCCATTAAATATATGTGTGTTATGTGTGTGTATACACACATAAATGCTTTTCTTCCTTTTATGTTCAAACATTATACAAGTTAGTATTCCCAGGGATCCTCATTAGGATTGCCGTGTTTCCTTTAGTTTTGTTCAATTAAAGAAATACATATATTTTTATATACATATTAGAATATGCATACCATTCTTCAGTTTTTCTCCCACTTAAATTTTTGTTTTAGAGGGTTTTTCTTCTGTGTATATAGGGATGATTTATTCTTTTTAATAGTTATATAGTGTTTCTTTGTATGGATATAGTTTCTTTAATCTGTTGGTGGGCATTTGGGATGTTTCCTAGTTTTTCACTAATGCTAACAATATATACATACATATATATATATCTCCTTGTGTTTTTCTGTATGATAAGATTCCTAGTGGAATTGTCGAGTCAAAGTGTATAACCTTAGGCAAGTTTTAAGTCTGGAAATTTCTTAGTAATCTACTTCATATTATCATATAAAAAATTTTCCTATTCTTCTCTCAATTTCTTAGTATATAGCACTGTTGTAAAAGATGGAGGGAAAACTTGAGAAAGGGAATGTGGTGAGTTATAGGAGACACTAGACATTTTCAGGAGTATGAAGACACTAAGACACAGAATAGTGGTCTAGACTAATTATCCACTGAGAATAGCCATGGTAAGGGAGCAGAAAAAGGAGTAACTATTGCCTTCTGTATTGCTTAGTGCCCATGTAGCCTCGGATGCTGTATTGTAAGAAATAGAAAAATCTTTTCTTCCCTGCTAGATTTTGTTTTCCTGAATACATTTTAACTCTCTTTTTCAATCCTGAATATTTTCTCTGTGTTATGACTGTCTGTGAATAATCCATAGAGCTCCCTTTAGGGAGCTGGGACATATATGGAGCTGTGTGGATTTGTTGGAGAAGAAAGAAGACCTGGTGAAGGCGGCACCTCCTTCAGTCACGTCTGGTTTGCCATCTCCTGGGCTCTTTTCTCCTGTATAAAATGAAGGAAGAGCTGGCCTGTATATGATGGCTGTGGTCCCTTTTCGTTTCTTATATTTTGAATCTGGATGATTGAAGAAGGCTGTAAATCTGTATGAATGGCACCCTGAGAAGCTAAAATGGGTCCCTTAAGAAACTAAAAAAGGAAGGTTTGGTGTTATCCCCTTGGGAGGGGGCAGCTGTTGAGCAGATGATGACTGATTACACAGCCTCTTTGCCTCCTCTCAGAACAGAAACACGGGTGGTAGTCTGATAAGCACATTGTGCAGTGCAGACCTCCTGGTGAGTTAAATGCCCTTTATTTTTCACGTCTCCGGAGTTGGCCTCAGCAAAAAGAGCTGGCTTTACTGTCTTTCACAGTATTCCCCACATTAGTGCTAGTTTGTGTTTGTCCATCTCTGTCTCTCTCAGATTATCTCCTGCCGCATACTACGCCCAGAGGATGATCCAGTATCTCTCACGGAGAGACAGTATTCGCCAGCGCTCCATGCGCTATCAGCAGAACCGGCTCCGTTCCTCCACCCCTTCCTCTTCCTCAGACAACCAGGGCCCATCAGTAGAGGGAACCGACTTGGAGTTTGAGGACTTTGAGTAAGTACCTACTCAGCTTGCTTTCTTCCCTGTCCTCCCAAGCTGTGTGTGCTTCCAAGGTGACCACAGTCCAAGCCTCAGTGGTTGACATTTCTTGTTTCAAACCCCGAAGTTGTTATGTATGAGTACAGGATGGGGTGAGGGGAAGGGGGTTAAAATGTGCAGGGCACTGCCCCCCTCTGGCAATTGTGCTGCTGACTCGCCAGGCCAGGCTGGAGAAGATGACTGCTGCTACGTAGGCAGCACTTTTATTTCCCTTTTGCATGAACGGTGGCTGTGGAAATGCTTCTCATGGCCTGTTTTCACAACATCAGGGAGAAAGGATGGTTGGTATTTTTTCTTAAGCAGAAGTAGGTATAGAGATTAGAAATAACAGAAATATCTGGGGGCGCCTGAGTGGCTCAGTCAGTTCAGCGTCTGACTTCGGCTCAGGTCATGATCTTGAGGTTTGTGAGTTTGAGCCCCGCATCGGGCTCTGTACTGACAGCTCAGAGCCTGGAGCCTGCTTCCCATTCGGTCTCTGTCTCTGTCTCTCTCTCTCAAAATAATAAATAAACGTTAACAATTAAAAAAAAAAAGGACATATCTGGATTTCCCTAAAGACAGGTCCCTTTGTACCCTTGAATCACACTGATTCTTTGAAGTTCTCCTCCAATGCCTAAACTTTCTCTCTCCCCGCACCTCCCGCATTAGGAAGGATCCTTTGAAAGTTGCCTGTCAAACTAATGTGGTGGGTTGAGAGGTGATTCCTTGCTCTTGTGTTTTTGAGTGGTCGATTGGATGGTGGGGGCGAGCTAAAGGATCAGGGTCAGCCCTGTGCACAGGATTAAATACCCCAGTGTCACTGCTGTGTTTGAAATCTCTGACCTGCTGCTCCTCACCTTTCTAACCATTCACTGTGTTTCTTTCCATTCTGAAACCTTTCCTGGTTTATATCAAATTGGACGCTTGGTTCTTGTTTTGATTCCTATATTTTGGTACTCTCAACTATGCAAAACAAGAGAGAGAGAGGTGGTTGAGTTTTTTTTTTTTCTTCTCCTTTTTTTAGTGACAGTATTGGAATAGGACAGCCTGTCAGTCATTTTCCTTTTTTTTCCTTCTCTATCTTGACATAACCTGGTCAGGTCTGGGATGTTAAGAGTTCTTGCCTCTTCCTCGACCTTCCTCTTCCGTGAGCTGAATGGATAGTTCTCCAAGAGCCACCTTGCCATAGAGCTTTAAGATGTGTTGGAGAAATCTTTTGCCAAAGACAACTAAGAAGGTGGAAACAACCTTTATACCAATTTGTCTTCCTGATATGATCCTTAAACACGCTAGCAATTACGTACTTGGAAGCAGAAGACCAACTGAATAGGCAGTTCATTTGTCTGGGTAAGATATAAACGTGAAAGAAATGCAGGGATGTCCTGAAGCAGCTGTGGTGGCTCGTGGAGCAGGGGCCCTGCTCCTGGCTCCTAGCACGTGTCATTCTCCCTTCAGTCCACTCTAGGGGACGGTGGGTGCATGTACCAGCAGTGAGGGGAGAGACTATACTCCCTTATACAGACAGACACCAGTAGTGAAATAGGTTCCCCTACAGATACGATTATTTTTCCAGCACTGGGGTCTATTCAAGAGAACCAGTTTCAAGTGCATGCTAAAGCTGCTGGGACTTACTATCGCCGAAAAACCTCAGTAATCCTGGGGAGCTCTGGGAGTCCGTGCAGATTGCACAGCCTCCCTCCACGCACGTTTGGAAGGCCGTGTTATCTCTTTGCAGTGGTGAAACGTGGGGCTTATGTCTTTGAGCTGTATCTTGCCTCGTGACTTGTCCTTCACAATGGAGTTCTGGGTTCATTTAAAATGTTCTGTTCTCATCTTACCTTCTCTTTCTTCTGCTACCACCTCCTCCCTCTCCCCTTCCTTCCCCCTCGATTTTCCTGTGTCAGACTGCCTCCTCCTTGTGCTCCCCACAACCCACCTGTGCTCTCACCTTCCCCCTGGCTTCAGCACGACCTGAATTTACATTGCCTTCTTCACCTTTCATGCTCTGACTTACGATTATTTCTCCCTAGGGCTCTTCTGCTGCTCCCTGGTTAATAACAATGGGCTAATTTCTCTAATGCTCCTCTGAAGGTCCCTTGCCAGGGTGTTTGCCTTTCTTTTTGAGCTGATGCAGACTGTAATCTTGTTTTTAATAGCAGTGGTGGATTAGTCACCTCAATATTAGTAGTCCAGGTCTCCTAGTGAAGGATGTTACTGGCTGGTTGATGCTGAGTTACCGTCTGTTCATTCTTTCTCTGTCTCTTTCCCTGCTCTCCCCCTGCTCTCCTCCCCATGTTGTAAACGGAGTGCTGCTTGCGGCTGCTTCTCTTCTCTTAATCTCTAGGTACTCTAGAAGGGAATGGGTGAGAATTGAAGGAATGGATCAGCCCATTTTAACCATTTTTCAAAAAGTTTATTTATTTTGAGAGAGTGTGCACGTATGTGTGAGAACAGGGGAGGGGCCAAGAGAGAGGGAGGGAGAGAATTCCAAGCAGGCTCTGTGCTGTCAGCACTGAGCCCAACAAGGGGCTCGATCTCACGAACCTCGAGATCATGACCTGAGCTGAAATCAAGAGTCAGATGGCTTTTAACTGACTGAACCACCCAGGTGCCCCTGTGTGAACCCATTTTAATTTCTCTGCCCCAATCCTTTTCCTCAGCTTTTGATAACTAGAAGGAAAGTCAGAAGCTCAAATGATCATAATTTATAGTTTTTTCAGGCATAGAGAAGCAGGTAAGTTAGATGGGGCCTGGAGTCTTCCTGACACGTAGGGTGCTGTTATGAGAAATTGCTCTGCTGGTTTCCTCGCCTGCACAGCACACCCTGCTCCTGCCTTTGCCATCCCATTTGACATCTTCAGTTCTCTCCCCATTTGCGAAGCCGGGAAGTGTTTTGGCATAATCTGCCTTGTCCCCTCCAGGTGTATAGAGTCCCCAGATCCCATCTTTTTTGATTCTTTTCCATCATCTATTGAATGAAAGGTTATCAGTTATGATATTTTTCATATGCATCCTAATTTATAACATACAAAGTATTTGTAATACATATAAATATATTAACATACATTTTATATATATTTTAAAATCTTGTTTAATTCTTTTTAAAAAGGTTTAAAAAATGTTTTTATTTCTTTTTGAGAGAGAGACAGAGACAGAGTGGGAGCAGGGGAGGGGCAGAGAAAGAGGGAGGCACAGAATCTGAAACAGGCTTCAGGCTCTGAGCTGTCGGCACAGAGCCCAGCGTGGGCCTCGAACTCACAAGCCGTGAGATCATGACTTGAGCCAAAGTCTGAGGCTTAACCAGCTGAGCCAATCTGGCGCCACTTGTTTAATTCTTATAATAATCTAATGAAGTATTTACTCCACTGAAGTTTGTTTGTTTTCTTTTCAATAAGGATACAGAGACAACCAAAATCAGACATGTCTGAGATTTGAGTATAGGAGCAAACATATTTAGTGTCTGGCTTTTATTGTCCTGCAGATTTAAAAACCTTTAAAAATGATGTAGAACCTCATTTGAGCTCTTGCTCCCTGAGCTTGCTGTGGAAGAAGACTATCTAGATTTATCTCTGGGGAGGATAGCTTTGAAGGTTGGTCAGCATCAGGTTAAATTTTCTGTTCTTTTGTGGTCTGGATTAATGACCATCTATCCAGGCAGGCATCATCTCCTGCCATTCATCTCTGTCTGTGGCCAGGATTGAGACTGCAGGGTCCCTGTGTTTATCAAATGCATAAACAGGGCATCCAGAAACCTGCTGTCAGAAGATCTGTCCTGAAGCCTTCAGCATCTGTCTTTGCATAAAGATATTCACAAGCAGGGTAAAGGTATGGCTGTCCCTGACATTGCTGTCTGCCTGCTTTTGAGCCCAGACCACGTGCTAGAATGTAGATAGGCAAATAAGCATAAGGAAAATTGCCATTTTAATTTTCACCATCCCTTTGGAACGAGAGGGAGGCTTTTATGAAGCAGTGTGGTTAAGTGCTGTGTCCCAGAAGTTGCTAAGGCCTGCACAAGAGGTGGTATATGTCTTTTGTTCCTGTTATCTTCACCCCCTTCCTCATGTTATCTGTTACTCTGAATGAATGTATAATCCCAGAATCATCCCTAGCTCATTCCTGCCCAGACTTCTTGCCTCTTTTTGTAACTGCTTTGCTTTCCAAGGCAAAGAATACCCAGAGCTGATGACAGAAGTGGAGAAGCTTCAGATTGGATCAGTCGCAAATATCTCCACCACACATCCTGGCCATAGGGGAATTATAGTACTTAAAATTGTTGCTAGCACAGAAGAGAGCAAGTTCGTCATTCATTCACCATTGTGACATTAGGCTTACTTTGGAAAAACATCTCAGTGAGAATTCTAGTCTTTCAGCCTTAAGATGAAGTCACTTTAGATCTATTACATTTGTTTTCTTCATTTTTCTAATTTATCTGGTTGTATTTGAGTTCCTTTTACCCAGAAGTCCATATTATGACAGAATAGGCAAAACTGTTTCATCGTATGACAGTCATTCCTGGGTGCCAGAGATGGATTCTGGTTCCTTAGTTTGGCATGACGTGTTCTAGTGGTACCACATACACGTGTACAGAGAGCCTCATGTGGAAAGAGCTTCTCCTTTTATGATCCCCTTACTAGACACCTTCTAGCAAGGATGTTGTTAAAAGGTCTTTTTGGTGTATGAGGTCACTGAGAGTCCTGAAGGCTGTCCCTCAGCTCTGCCATCTGATTGGGTCGGCGTAAGAAGAGTTGCTTGCTTTTAGTTCAGAATTTAATATTCTTCACCTGCTTTATTTCCCGTAACTGAAATTTAATTGAGCCATGACAAAGAAGATATGTTAGAAACCAAATAATACTATTCTTATCATCTGTCTATAGGCAGAACCCTGGCAGCTTTGTGAGACTCATATACTTGCTTCAAGTTCTTGAGGCTGGAAATTCCAGTGGAATGAAGCCTAATGCCGTTGGTAGTACTTGTTCCCGCTCTCTCTTCTGTGCCCAGAATTTCCAGGACTCTTGTGGGAGTCTGACTACTAATAACAGATACATAACTGTAGCCAAGAAAGGGAAGGGTAAATCTTTAGAGAGTGTTCTTGTCTACTTCGTTTTGAAGAGGAGTTGCTTTTGTTCCTTCCTTTAACTTACAAACCATAGACTCTTTGATATTAGAAGTAGAAGAAAAATTCTCAGGAAACACACTTTAAAGCTATTCTCTTTATAGACTGGAATCTGCTAGAACAGTCAGGAATCAGGCAGCCTGCTGTATTTGGTGAGTGGTGGTGTTGTACAGAAGTAGTTCTTAAAGGGGGATGAAATAAGGAACTGTTCTCTTCCTTTTTACCAGAGTTTTCAATAATTTCACTTACTTGAGTTTTGTAGTGGTTGATTGCTTCTTTTACAAGGTGGGTTTATTCATTTTTTTAAAAAGTTTTTATTTATTTATTTTTGAGAGAAAGTGTGAATGGGGGAGGGGCAGAGAGAGAGAGAGAGAGAGAGAGAGAGAGAGAGAATCCCAAGCAGGGCTCCACACTGTCAGCACAGAGCCCAATGTGAGGCTCAGATCCACAAACCATGAGATCGTGACCTGACCGGAAGTCGGGCCCTTAACCGACTAGCCACCCAGGCGTCCCCACAATGTAGGTTTATAAAAGAGAAAGTTATATGTATTAAAATAGGCCCTTCACTTCTAGGCCTACTTGGGAGAAAGACAAAAAAAAATGTACTGTCATAGAAACATGAAATAGCATGGAGTATTTCAGAAATTCCCTTGTTGGTAAGTTTGGCTACATTGTAAAGTACAAGCTATGTGGTAGGAGATGAGCCCTGAGACTTAGGATGGCACCAGATCTTTGGAGAGTCCCCTGTACCCTGCAAAAGAGGTAAACATTCTCCTGTAGGTGAAGGGAGCCACTGAAGAGTTTTAGGCTATGAAATAAATGGGAGCAGATTTTTACTTAATAACTTCTGAGACAGCCTGTAATGAGGCAGCACTAAGATACAGAGCAGTGTTTGATGAAGGGAAGAGGGTATTTGCAGAGATGGGAAGAGGCTCCATGGGTTTCAGCTGGGTGGGAAGACTGCACAGGACTTAGATGAAGTGATATGGTGAAGGATGAGGGCAGGGTAGGAGATAGGGTGGAATCTAGGCGATTCAAAGGGAGGAGCTTAAGCAAGAGCCCAGAGACAAAAGATTTACAGGGTTTATTCAGGGGACCCTAAATGAATCTGTGGCTAGAGCTATGCTTGTAATGTGAGAGAGAAGATCAGAAAGGCCTGAACTGAGGGCCTGGAATGCCTGGCTGAAAAGTTTAGATTTTGTTATTATTTTCCTTAATGTTTATTTCTTTTAGAAAGGGAGAGAGAGCGAGTTCAGGGGATGGGCAGAGAGAGAAGGGGACAGAGAATCTGAAGTGGGCTCTGTGCTCACAGCAGAGGGCCTGGTGTGGGACTTGAACTCACAGACCTTGAGACCATGACCTGAACTGAAGTCAGACACTTAACCAACTGAGCCATCCAGGTGCCCATGGATTGTATTTTTTATCTGGGGGAAGTTATTGTTGAAGCTGTATTTGAGGCAGCTAACTTGGACAGCATTGGTTGGGGTGACCTAAAGTGGCAAGTGTATGGATGCAGGAAAACCAGTTAGGAAGCAGTGGGCGAAATAGAGGAGAGAACATACGAGGACTGAATGTTAAGTATTGGATGTAAGAGGCCTGGTGTTTTCTAAGAGTGGGGGCCTGTTTGTGAATGTTCCTGGGAAATGAGCTGCGAAAGCTCAGCTGTCTCACTTCCTACTTCTCCAAATGAAATGTTGCCTGAGTCCTTTTTGACTCCTACTTGAACCAGTTTTGAACTAAATTGATAAAACAGCAAGTGACTCCTAGAGCAGCTGTGGTGGGACCCAGGATCAGTCGTCATCAGTCGTCAGTGCCCACTTCCCCTTAGCCTGGCTTCTAGTTTAGGCTGAGTCAGATTGGGCAAGTCCCTTTCCCACCTAGGCCTCAGTGTCTGATCTGTAAAATCCGAGTGGACAGTTTCTGAAGTTTACTGCTAAAGCACTCAGATCTTTTTTGAAGCTGACTACCTTAGATGAGCCTACCTTGTGTTCAGCGAAGGCAGAATAATGAAAAGTCTCAGAGAAGTGGGGAGACTTCCTGGTGATCAGGAATAAGAGATCTGGTACCTGGAGCACCCCAACACATTTCTAAAATATATGCCTACCTAAATTCTAGCTTTCCTTGAGGATTTTGAGCCTATTGCTTAGAAGTATAGACTATTAGTCGGCAACTTTAGAATTAGCATTCTATCTGGGCAAGTAAAATACGTAATAATATTCATTTTGAGGAATGGTAGAAGGGAAGAAAAGGGAATATGTGTGGATTATGCTTGGGTATAGAATGGGAAAGCACAGAAGGAAAGAATTAAACAGCCAGGAGGGAGCCGGGGGAAGGAGGGCATAACCACTTAGAGATACAGATTTGTTTTTTAATGTAAAATGTACAGTAGGAATATGGAATGTGTGCAGATGAAATGAAAGATAGAATAAGGGAGGGGAGAAATTTGTAAATGGTAATTATCTGTTACATTACTTTTCCTTAGGGAAAAGTTAAAGCTCTGTAGTTCCAAGAGGCCCATGCTCTTAGTGGTCCCCTGTGGACGATACCCACAGGACCTGAGCCTTCCTCCCAGAAATCTAAACCCTTACACGTGTGCCCAGTCCTTGGCAGTAGAGATGGGCCTCGTTTTCTTACCGAGCACCCGGCCGGGTAAGGAAAGGACTTGTGCCGTCCAGGGACGGGAATACCAGCCAGGCTTCTGTTGTCTGGAAATTGAATAAAAACAGAAGAGCCAAGGGAGACACTTATTTTTTTAATAGTCTAATTTTCAGCAAAGTCAACTGTATATTGTCAAGAGGACAATGGCCTTTTGAGCTTTTTGCTGCAAGAACCTCATTTATAAAGGCCCGAGTCAGAGCCATTTGTCATGAGGAGGAATGACAAGCTGACTGTCTGGTCAGGACTCAGCCAGCAGTCTGTAGGTGTATTTTTCATTCCTTTAAATTATAGCCTCTCTCTGAGGCAATTAATCGCAGGCATTTAGCAAGAGTCGCTGCTGTGTTTTTCTCTCTTGTTCCAGAGATGCATTTTCTTGTCTTTGGCATTTGTCTTGGATGCCTTATTGTTTGAAGGGTGTTGTTGGTTTTTTTTCCTTATAAAATCTTTTACAAGAAAATTTTATTCCCTCCACCCCTTCTCCTTCCCAAATACCCCTCTGAGAGTTAATCAGAGATGTACAGAGTTCAACAGCTGGGAAAGCCATTAATAACTCCACCAGCTTCTGTCCTGCTGGCTTAAAGGCACCTTCTGACTAATGAAGTTGATGAGGATTTCTCTTGGTGTTTCCCTCAAAAGCATTCTGGTGACAAACAGTCCTCCTGTGAGGGAGGAGCAGAATCAGCATATTTGCATACTCGGTTCCTTGTGGCCGGCCGATCGATCGATCGATCGATCTATCTATCTGTCTATCTTTAAAAGCCCCCTTGGGAAGGGCATAGGCTGTGTTATGTTAGGCTCCAGTATGTAGCACCACACCGTCCACCATTCCTAAGGTAGACCGTCTCTCTGGGTCTGCCTTCACCCGCTGCTCATTCAGCAGACCTCCTTCAGTCCGCTCGCGCGCAGTCTCTGCCTCACTCGTGCTGCCTCCTTCAGCTCGTGCAGGCTTGCCTCTTGTTGATCCTGTATCAGCACTGAAGTGAGTGGCAGAGTCTATGTGGTTTCCTCAGTGCAACATTATTTTAAGTACTTTTAAGCCCTTTGCACTTTTCTTGGAACTCTCCCTCTTCCCTTCTTCTGTTTCACATCCCCGCTGCGGGTAGGCTGTGTGCTGAAATGTGTTTCCTCAGCCGAAGTCCTTATTTCTGAATCCTCCCTTCTTCCCAGACTACAGAATGTGGAGTCATTGGTTGCTCTCTTCACCTCTATTTTACCGGGAGCTGTGCCTTTAGTTGGGGATTTCTGTGGCCAGTGCTAGTGCCCAGGGCCTTTTTCCCTCTTCTTGCCTCACTTGAGCATTCTGGCCTTTGCCACCTTACCCATTCCTGTTTTCAGGATTTTTCCTGGAGCGGTTTTTAAGCTGTTTTTCTCCTAGTGAGGCTGTTTTCGCCTAGATGTCCTTTGCTGTTTTCTCCCATAGGCAGCACCTCAACTGTGTGTTCACGTCTCAGTTTTCCAGTCGTTCTGAGCCCCATGGTGTTATTTCTCTCCTTCCTTGTTAGAATTCTCAGTGCTTTTAATTTGAAGTCTTCTCTACATTTTATTGAGATGCCATTTAGCTCCTGCTTGTGCATTATTAGTCAAGATGTTAAGCTGAGGACCAGCAGATGCATCTCCACTCAACATTGATTCTTTTATGCTGCCGAATGTGGCCATCAGTCTGAGACTTTGTATCTGAGCCAGCTGATCTCATTCACTTTTTCCTTTATATCCTCCAGTGATCTCTAAATACTATAAAGCCATGATCTCTGGCCGTGTTTTGTGTCCCACTCCCCCTTTTTCAAATGGAAGGAGAAACTGAATCAGAAAGTTGGTTGGTTGTAGGTGTTTGAAAAGAGCCTTGTGAATTATGTCAAAGGAGCCCAGAAATTTCCCCAGCCCTGGTGTGTTTGTTCATTTTTCTTTCTTTCTTTCTTTCTTTCTTTCTTTCTTTCTTTCTTTCTTTCTTTCTTTCTTTTTTTTTGTTTTATTTATTTCTGAGAGAGAGAGACCACGTGAACAGGGGAGAGTCAGAGTGAGAGGAAGATACAGAGTCCGAAGCAGGCTCCAGGCTCTGAGCTAGCTGTCAGCACAGAGCCCGACATGGGGCTCGAACCCACGAACTGTGAGATCATGACCTGAGCCGAAGTCGGACGCTTAACCGACTGAACCACCCAGGCGCCCCTGTTTGTTCATTTTTCTAAACTGTCTTCTCGTGTCCTTTCACCAAGCTCTGTGCCATCTTTGAGCACTGGCAACTGCTGATCAGTAGTACAATCTAGCACGCTGGCTTCTCCTTCCCTGCTCTACAGCCCAGCTAACGTTTGTGGTCCGGAGGGAGAGGCATCTAGGACCTTACGGGAAGCCAGTTGTGAGCTCCACAGTGTGATTCTGGGAAGGCCAGCTCTCTCTCCTTGCGACAGAATAAGTATTTGCAGTTATCCCACGGTGCTTCTTTCTACAGCTTGTGTTTTTAACCTTTTTGAGGCTTAGGACCCTTTTTTTTCTTTAGGGCTCTTTTTAACTTCAAAATGTTTGCTAACTTTTCTCATGATAATTAGCTGTACTTTTAGTGCCCATTGAGAAGTAAAATATGCTGTTATGAAAAGCTATCATAAATTCATTTGTATTTTTAAGTCAGTTGGTACTTTGATCAAAACTTGAAGCTGCATCTGTTTGAGAACTAATAATATGCTTAATTTGAGAACTAACTTGTTTGAGATTCATCTGTTCCTTGTGTACATGTGGCTACCAAAATCATATAACAATTGGGTTATATGGGCTCCCCAGAGCTGTGATCTACTGCTCAGGAACTCCTGATTTCATTGTTCTTTTTAATAACCTTTAAATATGGGCTTTTCTCTCTCTCCTCCTTCCCTTGCCTCTCCCTGCATCTGTAGAGTTTCAAGTCAAGGGGATATGATATGTTAAGGAAAACAATAGTATGCCTTCTCTTTTGGGAAAATAAAGACCAAGTACTGACCTTTAATGGATCAGCTTCCAATATCCCTGATTTTGATTTCTCTGTTAATGCTCAGCATCCAGTCTCACCAAGATTTAAAAACCTTCCTAGGCTTTCATTTCTGGCTTGTAAAGCTCCCAGTGGTCCATTTGAAAGCCAAAGTATTGTCCTAACTTTGGTTCCAGAGCCAGTTTGAAAGTGATCTCATTAAGTTGAAGACAATCCAAAGGGAGAATTCAGAAAAAAATACCAAATCAAGCTTTCAGAGGTTCATTTATTTTGTGGAGTTGGTTAAGCAGCTAATTAACTGCTCTGTCCAGCCAGTGCCCTTTGGCTTATTCTTCCTTTGATGCATTGGAAACTTAAGCCACGTGAAGTCCCTGTCTTTCCTTTTCTTGTAGCAGGCAACGAAGTATAGGGGAAAGAGCAAGGGCTTCAGAATCAGATAGATATTCCTTGAATCCTGCCTCAGCCACTTACTTGTTGTGTGACCTTGGGCATTTGCCTCTCTGGTCCTTAGTTTCCATATCTATAAAACAAAGCTAACAATAATACCTCGTGGGGTAGTTCGAAGGATTAAACAGGATAACACATTTAATACATATTTAATAAATAGTAGGCATTTAATATTATCTACTATTGTTATTATCTTAATTGTTTAATATTATCTACTATTAATATTAGTAATATTGGTTATTACTGTTGTTTTAACAGACCATAAAGAAAAACACCTAGACTTTTTTCTTTTTACTCAAATGCTTGGGATTACATTGTCTAATACTCATCATCATTGCCAATTTCGCAGTCTCTAAAAGAAGGGACTGCTTTGTCTTTGTCTTTTTGTTGTGTTGTTTTTCTTTCACCTTTCATAAGTGACTTTTCCACACCAAAGGCCTAAACAGATTCATTTAGAGATAACCATTTGCTGAATGAACTCAATGGGACGATTTTACTTCCTTTAAGATCCCCCAAAGCCAACGTTACTGTATCTTTTAATCTAGAAAATGTGTATACGTTTCCATTCCAGATCCCTTTAGAGGATCTAAACTTGGCTTCAGTTTCAGATCAGAGATCACATTAGAAAATGCTTATAAATCTTATGGTTGGGGCACTCCAGAAATGTATATATTAAAATATTTTTTAATGTTTATTTATTTTTGAGAGAGAGAGAGAGAGAATGCACAAACAGCGGAGGGGCAGAGAGAGAGGGAGACACAGAATCTGAAGCAGGCTCCAGGCTCTGAGCTGTCAGCACAGAGCCGGATGTGGCCCACAGAACTGCGAGATCATGACCTGAGCTGAAGTCACACGCTCAACTGACTGAGCCACCCAGGCTCCCTCTGAATTGTAGTATATTAATGTGTCATCCAAATTAGTAAGGACCCAGATGACTAATTTCTCTGGGATCTTCACCTGAGTGTAGGAATTTAGTTTAGGGGATATTTGTCTTTTAGTGTTGGCTGGGTCTTCTTTAATGAGTCTCTTATATGTAGTCTTTTTGTTTTCTCCAGGGACAATGGTGACAGATCCAGGCACCGAGCTCCACGCAATGCCCGGATGTCTGCACCTTCACTTGGGCGCTTTGTCCCAAGGTAAGTACTGGGTAGTTAGCCTTTGTGAGAGAGCCTTTATGAGAGCCTTGGATTTCATTTTTAAACCTACTTTCTGGGCTTTGGATTCCATATCTGAAATTATTTCCTAGTGAGCCTATAATCCATCCCTGCCACCTAATGACTTGACAGGAGATGACTGGCGCAATGAAAAGAGATGGACAAGTGGCATTGGGAGATCCTATTCAAGATTAGGAGCCTTGCAAAGCTTCAGAAGAAAGATCAGGAAGGAGATACAAATCTGCAGAAGGATAAATCTCAGCACTTTTTACTCTGTGCTGGGCTTTTGTGGATTCCTAGGTTTAGTGACCCCTTAGCTTTGATTGTGGGGTGGGTGGATGGTATATCTCCTTTGTTTCATGGTAGTCTTTTGTAGGCTTTTCACATGCGGTTCCTTCTTATAGGCGTTTCTTGCTGCCTGAGTACTTGCCTTACGCGGGGATTTTTCACGAACGCGGACAGCCTGGCTTGGCCACTCACTCTTCTGTTAACAGAGTCCTGGCAGGTAAGGAAATGTTTCTTTGAATTTTGAAAAGTTGAAGGGGCAGGGAGCCAGCTAAAGCTGTCCCTTCCTTTTCTTCTGTTGACGTGATGGCCTCTTGGCATCTGGCTCAAAACTGTTTTGAGGTCTTGTACCAGGTTCCTTACTTCAATGCAGGAAACTAGAATGGAGCAAAGCTGTGTTTATCTTGTACATTCCCACTTCCCTCAAACTTTTTCTTTCTTTCTTTCTTTCTTTTTTTTCCAAAAAATTGTTTAAAGTATTTATTTTTTTTATTTTATTTTTTTAAGTATGTTATAGTTCTATTTTCAGTATAACAAACCACTCCAAACATAGTCATACATAATAGCGGTTCTCAAAATGTGGTTGCCAGACTACAGATGGACCCCCAGACACTTTCAGACAGTCTGTGGGGTCAAGACTATTGTTAACATAGTTTTTTTTTTAACTTTCTCATTTTTTACCTTTTCATCATGTTGACATTTATATTGATATAAAAGCAATGGTGGGTAAACGTGCTGGCACCTTAGCAGAAATCAAAGCAGTGGCAGCAAGTGCCACCAACATTGTATTCCTCACTGCCAAATACTCATGAGAAAGAAAAAAATCCAGTTTTCCTTAAGAATGTCCTTGAGGTAACAGAAAAATTTGGAAAATATAATCCGGGGACCATGATGTTGGCTGCTTCTCAACATTTACAAACCTTTCTGCTATGACCAATAACTATTAGTGCATGAAGCTTGATGCTAGATAATAAAATAGACCAACATTTGAAAAATACGTACAATGTAGTGAACTAGTTCCCATATGGGTAACTCATGATGGCACAAGGTCGCGCATGGGCAAAATATCCATTCAAATCACAAGAAAAATCAACGGACTTTAATGTAACAGAATAGGAAGAGTTCACTGACAGAACTTCGTACTCCACCGTGGCCTAACTTCAGCAACGATTCTGTTAGGTCAGTTCGGTCAGAATCCCGCTTACCCCTGATCTTTCCTCTTAATAATTTTCCATCCACCGACCCCTATCCTGTTCCTCGGCTGTAAGTTCCCACTTGCCCTGCTTCTGCATTCAATTTTTTGCTGTAAGGTGTTTGTATGAAATATATATAGAAACTTTGGGTTCAGTGAGATACATAATTGGAAAAGAGGAGTATTTTCCGATAATTTGGGGTATTTGATACTTCATCAAAACTCAACATTTTTAGTTTCTTAAAAATTAGTTGCACGTGGAGTATAAAGTATTTATTTCTTAATCCAGCAATTAGATTCTGGCTATGCTTTTAATTGAATGATAAAGGTGTCTTGTTCATGTTTTGGTTGGTGAGATACTCATGAACCGGATCCTGTGATTTAATTAGGAGCTTAATGCATACCTCTTCAACCCTTCACTCATCTGCCAGCAGATGGAATTTCCAGGCACTGTGGAATCTTACAGGGAAGGAGGAGAAGAGACCCATAGAGCTGTCTTAGAAATCTCAGTAACAGAAAATGGGCTGGACAAGCCCAGCTGAGGCAGTTTTATGGTGGCTGAATAGCTTGGTGACCAATGTTTGTGGGCTAAGATACACAGTGTGACCAGGCTCTTAGACATGTATGTGCTCCAGCTTCTGGGTAGCATCTAGAGAAGGAAATAAAGCAAAATTCTGGTTTTTCCTGACAAAGGTTATTTCCCCATCATGCTCTTTCCTCCCTTTCCCTGCCACTCACCTCCACTGTCAATTTCTATATTGGTGTATATGAAGGCATAAAAGGTATAAAAATAAATCCACATTTTTGTGTGTTTTTAATACGCATCTATTAAAAATTTCTTAAAAGACATTATGTTTTGGAAAATCTGGTCCATTGTGGTGTTTAAAGGTAGGAAGGGATCTGCATGAGCAGTGGCACTGTCAGCCAAGAGAATGTGATTTCTAACCAAGCTACTGTGACAGCCAGAAGACTGTGGGATCTGGCCTCCTCCCCTAGGCAGGACTGTCCTTGACCCCAGTGTCAAGGCCTAGAAATCCCCCAAACCTCAGTTGTTTTCTTTGCTAGACACCGGGACTTTGTAAGCCCACCTTGCTGGGGGAGCAGACTGCAGCATGATCTCCTGACAGCCTCCTCTGAGAACCTCTGGCCCTCGGTGGTAAAAGACCCCATGCCTCTCTGCCTCTCCATGCTTGGTGTTTCTGTGTGGCTTGGCTCATGGCACATGGAAGCTCCTCACTGGCAGATAATCACTTGCTGCCAGGCACTACTACGGAGCTCTTCTCCACCCTTTGTTCCAGACAAGTGCCTCCACCACCCCACACAGTACCTCCTGCTCCTCGCCTGCTGCAAAATCTATTTCCTTGGCATTTAGCTTTTCTTGGGAACAGCTGTATGGTTTTTTTTCTTTTGATTTAAGAATTCTACCTACATTTCCTGTTTCCTACTTTATGCCTAGAGGTCTGACCCCCATATGGCTCACTTTCACTTATGAATACTTTTGGCTATTGGGGTTGTGTTCCAGCAGGCAGTTGTTTAGAGATATAAAACCTACTGAGAAAAGTTCTCTAACAAAGGATGCAGAGTATCTCAAGGGGAAGAAAATCTACATTCTCAAGAATCTCACTCAATTTAGGTTAGCAGATGGTTTCCATTCATAATTAACTAGTTTCTTCTGTTTTCTCAAGATACATGTTACAGAGTACCTATTGGTCTTTTCTTATTTATTTATTTATTTTTAAATTTACTTCTGAGAGAGAGAGAGAGAGAGAGAGAGTGTGAGTGTGAGCAGGGGAGGGTCAGAGAGAGAGGGAGATACAGAATCTGAAATAGGCTCCAGCCTCTGAGCTAGCCGTCAGCACAGAACCTTATGGGGGGCTCGAACCCACGAACTGTGAGATCATGACCTGAGCCGAAGTTGGACACTTAACCGACTGAGCCACCCAGGCGCTCCCATTGGTCTTTTCTTAAAAGCCCTCATCATTTGTAGATACAGGTTTCCTCTGCTATTCAGAAGTAGAGTGCTCCTGGGGTGCCTGGGTGGCTCAGTCAGTTTAGCATCTGACTCTTGATTTCGGCCCAGGTCATGCATGATCTCCAGGCCCATGAGATTGAACCCCACATCAAGCTCAGTGTGGAATGTGGAACCTGCTTGGGATTCTCTCTCTCACTCCCTCTCTTCTCTCTGCCCCTCTCTTGCTCATGCTCGCTCATGTATTCTCTCTGTCAAAATACATAAACTTAAAAAAAATTAAAAAGACAAAACAAAAAAATGGAGCGTTTCTACAAATCCTTTCACAAGCCGAAATGGCGCAAAGCAAAGGAGCAATTACCATTAATTTATATGGAAAAATATTTTTAAAAATTGTTTTAGTGTGCCCAGACCCTGAAAGTAACCTCTTTTAGGCTTTTCTCATACTTTAGGACACATCTTGCTAACGGATGCAAAAAATAAATTGAGATAAAGCACAAATATGCTCACAGACACAGTTCAAAGCTATGGCAGCTTGATGCCCAGGGTGCATGCTGCTTCTGTCTAAAAAACAAACGCTGAATGCTATTTTCACTTTTTGCCTTTTTTCGTAAAAGTGAAAATCCTCTTTGGATTTTCTTCAGTTAGTGAAAACAAATATGATTGTAAGTCTTTTGTAAAAGTGAAGTGGTGTAACACAAACTTTGAGGAAATGGGGGTACCTGTAATTTGGATGTCCCTCCAGATTCTGTTGACAGCTGTATTACTTTTATTCTTCCCTTGAGAACATTTCAATAATAATAATAATAACAACAACCCCCAAAAGCCTTTCATTTATTGAGCACTTGCTGTATAGTAGGGAGTATTTTAAGTGCTTTATTAGTTATATTTCATTTTGTTCTTTCAGTAATCCTGAGGTAGGTGCTATTACCTGATTAACAGAGGACGAAACTAAAGCCCAGACGACTAACTGGCCCGGAGTGATACCGCTAGAAGTTGGGGAGCCAGAACAGAACCAGCCAGTGGGACTCCAGAGCCTCTTAGTCTGCTTCCTGACAGTTATTCTAAAGGACAAAGTGTCAAAATACCATTCTTCTTCAAGGACCTTAATCTAGAAGTTGTTATCCAGGGTTTTTCTTTCTTACTTTAATTCTTCTGTTTTAAGTAGTTTCTAGACAGAGCCTTTTATGACCTGGCAGTGCTTGCTGAGGAAAATCATTATGTACTGGCCCTTTCTCTGAGCCTCCTTGCCCTCCTGGACACAGATGTTTTGCTTTTTATTAAACTTACTGCGATCTTGTAATAGAGCTCCTGGAATAATGGATTTTGGAGTAAAAGACTAAATTGGGCTCTTAGCAGTAAGCACTGCTAGTTTTCCTGGAAAGGCAGTTTCATTTATGTGATTGGAATGCAGTTGTGGTGGTCTCAACACAATTATATTCAACAGGTATTTGTTCTGTAGCTATGTGCCAGGTATGGTTCTAGGCTGCCAGAGTGAATAAAAGGCATGGTTACTGTGCTTCTGTAGCTCAAAGTCTACCATCCCTCAGTCTTGCTGTTTGGTTCTTAGCTCTGAACATAAAGCCAAACCCTTTGAAAGGTGACTGCCTTTTTGCAGGGGTGAAGCATATACACACCTGCAGTTTTAGGAGGCGTGACCAGTACTGTGGTGACAAATGAGTCTCCAGTGGATGGTAGCCAAAGCCATTCAGAGTCATCAACAAAAATGGATTTGCAGAAAATTAAGATCCATTCTGCCCACTTCCTCCCACATGAGTCTGAGAGTGATAAGAGAAAACAGAAACTACTATAGAAAAGTGTTTTGATTATTAATTTTCATCTCTTTATCTTGGTGCCCTCCCTCAATTCTGTAGGTTCCTGGTGGCCTCCAGTCACCCATTAATCCACGGCTTGCCCCTTCTTTAGCAGCACAAATTCTGAACCTGTACTTAAAGAGATAGAAGTGAATTTAAAGCTACTGCAGCTCTACCAGGTTTATTTTTTGAGAAACACAGAAGTTTGGGGAGCTCCCTCTGCTGACTTTTTAGTAATAACAGCTACTGATAATAAAGAAGGGCATGAAGTTAATGACTGCCTACTGTGTGCTACATGCTGCCCTAAGTGCTTTCCCATGTATGGCCTCCTATAAAACATTGTGGCAATGCTGTTAAGTAGATGGTGCATTTCCATTGTGCGGGGACGAAAACTGACATTCAGAGAAGTTAGATCACTTGCCCAATATAACACAGTGAGAGGCAGACCCAGAAATTTAAACCAGGTCTCTTTGCCTGACTCATAATCTTCTTCTGTGCCATGTTTTGCCTGAGTTCAAGTAGGGAGTTACTGCCAAAAGGTTCATAAGCTTACAATATTTTTCTGCATGTTTGAGGCCTTATAAAAGTGAAATGTGGAGTTCTGGCTTTTGACATCTTCCTGGTAATTACTGGAAGAACAAAAAACTTCTGAGGGATAGGGACCTGGATAATGTAGGGTATTAGTTATATGTCCTGCCTAATCTTTTTCACTTTCATCCTAATGATCATCTGTTCCCAGTAGCTGTGGGCCTGATGTACTTAATTTAGTGTTTTGATTAAAATCAATGGGAAATGTCAGGATTTTCTTGCTCCTTGCCACAGGTCAGCGGGACCTGGTCAGGTGTCCTGGGCTAGAGATAGAGATGGCTTTGTGCCCAGTCATCCAAATTTTTCTTTTATGATTTCTTCTTTGACCCATTAGACGTTTAGGAGTGGGTGCTTCAATTTTCACATATTTGTGAATTTCCCAGATTTCCTTCCGTTGATTTCTTATTTAATGTCACTGGGGTATAGGATTTCTGTGGTCTTAAATTTATTGAAACTTGTTTTATGGCTTAGTACATGGTCTGTCCTGGAGAATGTTACATGTGTGCTTGACAAGAATGTGTGTTCTGTTGTTGTTGTGTGGATTGTGCTATAGATGCCAAGATCTACTTGGTTGATGGTGTTGTTCAAGTTTTGTATATCCTTGCTGATTTTCAGTCTAGTTGGCCTATCCTTTGTTAAAGAAATTTCCAGTTATTATTGCTGAGTTGTGTAGTTCTTCCTTCAGTTTTGTCACGTTATACCTCATATATTTGAGACCTTGTTGTTAGGTACATATATTTTTATAGTTGTTATGCCTTCCTATGAATTTATTCTTTTATTATGTAAAATATCCCTCTATCTTTAGTAATATTGTCTTTGAATCTAACTTTTCCTCTATTAGTATACATCTCTAGCTCTTTGATGGCTGTTGATTATGTGATATATTTTTTCCATTCTTTTAACTTTCAATATGTATCTTTGAATCTAAAAATCTAAAGTATGTCTCTTATAGAAAGCATATACAGTTGACCTTTGAACAGTGCATGACCCCGTGTAATTGAAAATCTGTGTAAAACTTTGACACCCCCAAACTTAGCTACTAATAGCCTATTGTTGACTGGAAGCCTTACCAATAACATAAACAGTTGATTAACACATTATTTTGTGTATTGTATACATTATATATTGTGTTCTTATAATGAAATGAGCCAGAGAAAAGACAATGTTAAGAAAATCATAGGGAAGAAAAATATATTTTTTATTATTGGTTTTTGTTTTTCATTGTTTAGTTATTTGAGAGAGAGAGAGACAGAGACAGAAACACAGCATGAGCAGGGGAGGGGCAGAGAGAGAGGGAGACACAGAATCCAAGCAGGCTCTAGGCTCTGAGCTGTCAACTCAGAGCCTGACGTGGGGCTTGAATTCGTGAACCGTGAGATCATGACCTGAGTTAAATTGACCACTTAACCTACTGAGCCATCCAGGCACCCCAGAAAAAAATACATTTATAGTTCTGTATTGTATTTATCCAAAAAATCCATATCTAAGTAGACCCATGCTTGTTCAAGCTTTATTAAGGGCTATCATAATATACTTGAACACAAATTCAAGCTTATATTGTTGGTTTTTGGTTTTTATCCAGCCTGACAAAATCTGCCTTTGATTGGATTGTTTAGTTCATTCACATTTAATGTTGATATTGTTGGATTTTTATGTGCCATTTAGCTATTTTCTGTATTTCTGTTGTCTTTTTTGTTCTTCTGTTTCTCCTTTGCTGACTTTTTTTATATTAAGTGGATATCTTCTAATGTACCATGTTAATCTCTTAACTGATTTTTATTTTTTTTCTCTTTTGATGGGTTTGATTTTATTTAAGATTACACATATAAGTGAGATCATACAGTATTTGCCTTTCTCTGTCTGATTTATTTCATTTAGCAGAATGCCCTCAAGGCTATTGATATTGTTGCAGATGGCAGGATTTCCTTCCTTTTTATGGCTGAAAAATATTATATATACCATACTTTCTTTTCTTTTTTCTTTTCTTTTCTTTTCTTTTTTTTTTTTTTTACAAATAGTTTATTGTCAAGTTGGTTTCCATATAACACCCAGTGCTCATCCCCACAAGTGCCCTCCTCCATGCCCATCTCCCCCCTCCCCCCCCACATCCATCAGTCCTCAGTTTGTTTCTCAGTATTCAAGAGTCTCTCATGGTTTGCCTCTCTCCCTTTCCCCCACCATTTCCTCCCTTCTTCTCCCCCATGGTCCTCCATTAAGTTCCTCCTAATCCTCCTATATGTGCAAACATATATTTGTCCTTCTTTGCCTGACTTATTTCGCTAAGCATCACACCCTCAAGGTCCATGTGTTGCTACACATGGCCAGATTTCATTGTTTCTCATTGCCATGTAGTATTCCATGGTATAGATAAACCATATCTTCTTGATCCATTCGTCCATTGATGGGACACTTAGGCTCTTTCCATGTTTTAGCTATTGTGGAGAGTGCTGCTATGAACATTGGGGTACATGTGCTCCTGTGCATCAGCATTTCTGTATCCCTTGGGTAAATTCCTAGCAGTGCTATTGCTGGGTCATAGGGGAGTTCTATTGTTATTTTCCTGAGGAACCTCCACACTGTTTTCCAGAGGGGCTGCACCAGTTTACATTCCCACCAACAGTGTAGGAGGGTGCCCGTTTCTCCACATCCTCGCCAGCATCTAGAGTTCTCTGATTTGCTCATTTTAGCCACTCTGACTGGCGTGAGGTGGTATCTCAGTGTGGTTTTGATTTGTATTTCCCTGATGAGGAGGGATGCTGAGCATCGTTTCATGTGTCTGTTGGCCATCTTGATGTCCTCTTTGGAGAAGTGTCTGTTCATATATTCTGCCCGTTTCTTCACTGGGTTGTTTGTTTTTCGGGTGTGGAGTTTGGTGAGTTCCTTATAGATTATGGATATTAACCCTTTATCTGATATGTCATTTGCGACTAACTTTTCCCATTCCGTTGGTTGCCTCTTAACTGATTTTTAAACTGTCTTTTGTCAGAATCTTTTTCAGACTTATACAGACTTAGTTCTGGTAAGATACAGAAACTTTGCTACACTATAGCTCTATTCCCTTCTCTTTCCTTTGTGCTATTGTTGTTATGTATATTACATCTATATATATTACAAACCCAGCAATGCAGTTGCTTTATATAATCTCATGTCCCAGGCATCCTTCTGTTTATTGCCTGTTGTGGGTTAGACAGAGCTACCTCTTTTGTAAGACTTTACGTTTCTTTTTCTTGTTAACTTCCTTTTTGTTTGTCTTTTGCCTCTCTTGTCTCTATTAAAAACACTTTTCCTCTCTCTTAGATGTTCCCCATTTCCCTGGTACCATAAAGAATTACTTGTAGAAGGCCTGTCTGGTCTAGTTTTGGCCATGAAGGTGAGCATCTGAGGCCTTGGGCTTGCTGACTTTTAGGAATTAGCTTGGCTTCTCAACCTAATTTCATAGCACTCTAATGTAACAAATTGCCTAATTACTATATAGTAGATCTTTACGTAAACTGATAAATCTGGGAATGATGAACAGTAGCAAGTGCATTTACAGGCCATCATAATATACCTAAATGAATATGAACAGAAATGTTTAATAGTTCTGGTGTTGGACCCTTTATCTCCATGTCCTGTAGCTCTCTGGTACCTAGTAGCCAGGCAGATAAAGCGAGTGACACATTCCAGCTCAACATCAATTAAGATGGCTGTTTATAAACCCCAGATAAATGGACAATTAGTAGTGGTGGTAGTAGCTAGGGCTCCTTTAATAATTAACCCAATTACCTTTCATTCAGCTCCAGTGATGAAAGCGAAGGCCATAAGGGGTTGGCTTGGTTGCCTGGGAAACAGAGAAGTAAATGCAGCAGCCCTTCAGAGAACCCAGCCTTCCCAGATGCCTTACAGGACCCAGGACTTTTACTTACTTGGTGTCCACCAGTCCCTGGAGTGTCTGGGTCCATTTTACCCCAGCCTTTCACTGCACCTCCTTAAGACCACTAGTGAAAAGTATGCTTTTTGAGACCCTGGATCTTAGTTTCTAAGCTGAATTGCCTATGCTACTTCAGGCTTTTCTGGAGGAAAATATTGGGCTTTGTCAATGAACTTTTCTGTCCCTTTTATAGTCCCTGACTAAGTTTTTCTGTGCCTCTGTCTCTCCTCCAGGAAATTTCCTCTTGATCATTCCCCACTAATGCTTTACACCTATGCCCTTCCTGTACTGTCATTTTGAAGTGTGCGCAGCACTTTCCAAATGCTTAGCATTTTCTAGGGCACTTTGGTTCTTATGAACAAATTCAATGGTTCTGCCCTTAGGGAGTTTACAGTCTAGCCAGGGAGTGGCCTGATTTTCTATTTGTTTAGGCCCTGTTACTTAAGAAAAAGAAATTTTTTTTTAATTCCCCTGGGGCTTTAACTGCCAATCCTGATTAGCTAAGGAGGACCAGCTCAAACCTGGCTTGGACCAAGGATTTATGTCTTTTGGTCCAGTTTGAAGAACTTCTCAATGTGTCCCCATTTTTCTTTTGAATAGGTCTGTGAGGACGAGTAAGTGGAGTTTGGGAAGGACAGCTGCCAGTTACAGTATATAGTCTGCTTGGGAGGCAAAATGTTTAAGGGTTTGGATTACAGAGCCAGACTGTCTAGGGTCAGATATTCATTCTGCTGCTTCTAGCAGCATTAATTCGGTTAATTTATTTTACCTTTTTGGGGCCTCAGTTTCTTGATCTGTAAAATGGGCCTAAGAATAGTACCTCACTTACAGGATTGTTTCAAGGATTAAATGAGTTAAATGAGCAAAATTAAATGAAGGAGACACTTAGAATCGCATTTTTTGGCACACAATAAGCATTCAGTAGATTCTAGCTGTTATAATTATGATTTTTATTAAATTTTGGAGACCAGTATGAGTTAGAGCTGTGCCAGTCTCCTCACTGATTATAAACTTGCTCATTTCCCACTGTTCTGTCTTCTCCCAAATGATGCTCTTCCTGAGTCCCAAGCAGAGCTTTTCCTCCTTTTGCTGTGGTCAGTGAGTTGAAAACACTGTGGACCTTTTGTTTTGTGGCACCAACAGAGATGGTAACCTGAGAGTCCTTGTGTTGATAATTTGGCAGTCTAGTGTGTCACCTATTGCTGGTAGTCATGTCACCTAAGCAGGGAAGAATAGAAGAGTTTGCATATGACCAACTGTTTCCTGTCCCTGAGTTGTGTTAATAAAATAAGCATCTACTCAGCAGACCAAGTGTTTGCCTCTGTGCAACATGGGATTCTCAAAAGTGTACTTTCTGGACCCAATAGCATCAATACCTGGGAACGTCTTACAAATGCATATTCTTAGGCCCTATCCAGAAATTCTGGTTGTAGGGCCCAGGAATTTGTGTTTTAAAGAGATTTCTCAGTGCTCTTGGTGTACTTTAAAAGTTGAGAACTCACCGAGGTAGGAACAGATACAGAGACAGAGGCATGGGAAGAGATGAGGTGGTAATACCAGGAACCCAACATCCATTAGTGCTGGTGAGCCCCTGTTGTAATACTTTTCTTCATGTGGAGCTGTTAATAATGGAGAAGAATGAATGAATTCACAGTTACCTAAAGAGTGCTCAGCTGGTGTACCAGCCATTTTGATTCAATAAGCATTTATTGAGCTTCTGTTGTTTACACGGTACAGTATTAGGTATCCAGGTATCCAGATGAACACAACATGATCTCTGCCCTCCAAAGCATACCATCTACTAAGTTGGTATTATGCTATAAATGCTAAATAGAAGTATAAACAAAAGGCTGGCTGTGAGAGCTCAGCACCTTACAGTAGTTCTGCAGCAGAAAGAAGGACTTGACCTATAACCTCTTTTCCAACATCTTAACTAATTTCCCACCTGTTCCTCTTTCTCCTCCCAAAGAGAGAAATGCTAGTATCAGCATATCTGGATTGAGATCCCACTGTTTACTTGCACTTTAAGTTCTCTGTACTCTGAGGCTTCCCTAGACCTAGAGTGATCTCAGAGTTTATTAAGACCCATGATTGTGTGTACCTCTTAGAAATACTACTCATTTCAAGGGCACCTGAGTGGCTCAGTCGGTTAAGTGGCTGACTTCAGCTCAGGTCATGATCTCATAATTCATGAGTTTGAGCCCCGCATCAGGCTCTGTGCTGACAGCTCAGAGTCTGGAGCCTGCCTCAGATTCTGTGTTTTTGTCTCTCTTTGCCCCTCTCTTGCTCATGCTCTGTCTCTCTCTCTGTCAAAAAATAAATTAAAAGCATTAAAAAATATTAAGAAGTAATACTCATTTTGAAGGTTTCTCCTGAAGATGGACTCTAATCCTAAGCATTCACTGTAATGCCAGAACCTTTATTTCTCTCTTCTTAGGTTATGATTGGTTTTGCTTTGACATATTTTGCAACCCCTCAAAACAAATGGTACAATATAGAAATCTACAGAGGAGATGTGAGGAAAGAAAAAGCTAAATATGAGGTCAGTGGTCACTGACCATATTTTCTTATGGATGCAGCAGCCAGACAGTCTCCACTTTATTCAAGATTAGAGATTTTCTACTATGCCTGGAAAGCCTTGGAACAATCCTTCTGCTGTCCCATCTACTCCATCAGTTTTACCCACATGATCAATATAAATGCTGGAAGCTAAAAAGCCATGCTAACCTTCCACCTCCTCCTTTTTAAAGCTCTGAGTTCGCATTAGCTTTTCTTTCTCTTTTTATGAGCTCAAGCAGCCTCATTTATTCCAAACTGGCTGGAAATGCCATGGGAGCTGGCAGACAGCACCTCTCACCCTCTTTACCAAAGTAGAGCCAACCTGTGGGTGTTAATTTCCTTTCTTTAACAACTGCTGATCCACAAGGCCAACTCTTCCCCAGGGTCCTTGTGCCACTCAGCTGGAACCCAAGAGCAAGCATGGATATCTTGATATAAGGCATGACGTAGAAAGAGGCAGCTGCAGATGGGTGACAACGGACGTTTTGGAGTGTTGAGACTCCCTGGAGGTGTTTTTCTTGGCTAGGAGTTAATTTTCACCCCGGAGCCAGATAGTTATCCTATAACCACAGTTTTTCATTATTACAGGGCTACTGAAGTGAGTCCCTTGGTTTGTTCAAAGCCCATCTCATTACAGCTATATGTGCCATGCAAAAGGGACCCAGCTTCACTCCTGTTGTCTTGGACTCTGGGACTATATTCTTTGGGAATGCCTGCCTGGCAATAAACTCATGATTTTTACTCTGTGGCGTATGGCTGGTGAAGCACAAGCCAAAAGCATTTTCTCATAAGCATAGAATTTAACTGGTCTAGGCTACAGAGGAATAGACGGAAAGGTGGACAGAATGTAGAAGGTCAAAGTTCCCAGTGGGAACAGGGTACTGTTGAGGAAAGTGAGGTGTACTTTAAGCATATGAGGAAAGTATATCCTTTGTTTTCATAAATAAATCTGGCCAGTAAGGTAAATTTTCTCTGGAATCTGCCATATTACCAATGGCTGCTTTTGGTAATGCCTGCTAGTTTTTCAATAGCAAGATTCTACAGCAGTCTTTTATTTTGAGAGAGAGAGAGAAGAGAAGAGAGGAGAGGAGAGCAAATGGGGGAGGGTCAGAGAAAGAGAATCTGAAGAAGTCTCCATGCTCAGTACAGAGCCCCACCTTGGGAGTGATCGTGTGACTGTGAAATCATGACCTGAACCGAAATCAAAAGTCAGGGAGATTCAACCAACTGAGCCACCCAGGCGCCCTTGCCTTTGTGATTCCAACTGAGCCACCCAGGTACCCCCAACAACAATCTTTTTATTATAGTTTCCGTTGGACTAGTAACATAAATGAAAGGAATAACATGGAAATACTCACAGTCACTCCTGCCTATTAGAGTGAAGTTTCACCTGGGCACATAGCTCAGAGACTGAGCTAGTTCGTTAGCAGCACTTAAAATTATCCAACATTACCATGCATGCTGAACTGGCAAAAGGGGTTGTGGAAAGAAAGAACATGGTAAGTCAAGCTTATATTTGACCATGAGCTAGTGTTAGATCACACTTGCAAATAAATGTAATGGCCCTGGAATATGGTGCTTCAAATGTGCTTTTTTTTTTTTTTTTTTTTTTCCCCTGGGGAATTCTACCAGACATTTATTTTTTTTTTTTTCAAAAATATCTATGAAGTTGGGTTCTACTTCATTTTTTTTTTTTTTACAAATAGTTTATTGTCAAATTAGTTT